>NC_057812.1:130290593-130302218 GCF_018294505.1 Triticum aestivum | reverse complement strand
CAAGCGCTCGCCTAAGTTATAAAAATCCTACCGAGTGAAGAGCAGTCCTCTCACTCGGAGGCTTAGCTGCAGTCCAAGGACTCGCCTAAGTTATAAAAATCCTACCGAGTGAAGAGCAACCCTCTCACTCGGGGGCTTAGCTGCAGTCCAAGCACTCGCCTAAGTTGTAAAAATCCTACCGAGTGAAGAGCAACCCTCTCACTCGGAGGCTTAGCTGCAGTCCAAGCACTCGCCTAAGTTATAAAAATTCCACCGAGTGAAGAGCAACCCTCTCACTCGGGGGCTTAGCTGCAGCCATGTGCTCGCCTAAGTTATAAAAATCCTACCGAGTGGTAAGCCTGACTTCCACTCGGAGGTTTAGCTGCGGCCCAGTGCTCGCCTAAGTGGACCGCAGGATAAGTCGATTGCGATAAAGGCGCCTTGCTTTGAACCTGCAAAAGACATTTCGAGCCGAAGGCAATCGTAGTCAAGCACCAAATTCAAGTTTGAATCGGCATCTAAAGGAACTGAAAGTGCTCAGGCATCAAGCCCGTTAAGGTTTGTCGGTTACAATTCCACTCGGCATACCGAGGCAAATTTAAAAGTATCGAGCCAGAAGAAGTTTTTTACCCCTCCTGTGGAGGGCTGGAAGGTGCAACGAATTCATCAAGGTCAATTCCGTCGGCGATCCGAGTGGCAACTGCAAGGAAAGTTTCCATAAAGGACCTGAAGTCGTGCTTCTTGGTATTGGCCACCCGAAGGGCCGCCAGCTTCTCTTCTCGCGCATCTTTGCAGTGGACTCGGGCCAGACACAGAGCGACATCTGCACCACACCGAGCCGAGGACTTCTTCCACTCCTGCACTCGACCAGGGATTGTGTTCAAGCGGGCCATCAGCGACTCAAGGTCATTCTGAAGTGTCTCCTCAGGCCAGAGCGTCGAGTCGATGCGAGATGTGGCGGCCTTCAGCCTTGCGAGATAGTCCACGACAGCTGCAACACGAGACTCCAGTCGAAAAACATCCATAGCAACTTCGTCGTTCACCGGAGAATTGACGGGGTCGAGGTTTGGCTCCAGTCGGCTGGTTTCTTCTTCAAAGTTTTGACAAAATTCTGCAAGGATGATCACTAAGTCAAGGGGATAGTCGAATGGAAAAAGCCACAATCGGAAATATTTGCCAAACATGGAGGTTTACCTTCAAGCATAAGAAACAGCTTCTTGGCAAGGCCACTCAGGAAGGCCTCCAGTTCAGTTTTCTTCTCAGTCAATTTGCTGACTTGGTCGGTCAGGGCAGCTTTATCAGTTTTCAGTCGACTGACCTCCTTGTTGGCAATCCCAAGAGCAGCTTTCAGATTGGTATTGTCTTGTTCGAGCTTGGTGACTGAAGCTAACTTCTCGTCAGCAAGCTTGATCTTCTCAGCTAGCTCAAGGTCTTTCTTCTGCTGGGCCTCCCTTACCTTACCTGCAAGTTACAGCAAGATCAGATTTTGAAACAAGCAAGGGGAAAAGCAGTCGTCAGGGTCTCACCAAACATACCTTCGGTCTCCTCCTTTGCCTTTGTAAGCTTCTCCTGAACCAGCTTCAAGCTCAGCTCGACTTGAGTATGTTTTCGTTCCAGCTCTGAGTAGCGAGCCACAAGATCACAGGAGTTCTGCGAAGAACCAATCGACTAAATGTCAAATATAATTCACTTCCGAGTGAAAAAGGGAAAAACACACGTTTCTAAGACTACAGCCAAATACAAGTATTCGACCGTAGTCTCGGGGACTACACCCAGTGGGTGCACTCAGCGTGCCCCCACTAATCCCGATGAAGACAAAGTCGACCAGTCGACCTCAAAAAAAAAGAGAGATGCATTCTCTAAGACTGTGATCAACTGCAAGCAGTCGACCACAGTCTCGAGGACTACACCCAGTGGGTGCACTCAGCGTGCCCCCACCGGTTTGTGAAATCCAGTCGACCAGTCGACTGACAGAAAAATTGACGTTATAAAGCCTAAGGCCGACTGCCAGCAGTCGACCTTAGCCTTGGGGACTACACCCAGTGGGTGCACTCAGCGTGCCACCACCGGTTTGTGAAATCCAGTCGACCAGTCGACTGACAGAAAGATTGACATCATAAAGCCTAAAGCCGACTGCCAGCAGTCGACCTTAGCCTTGGGGACTACACCCAGCGGGTGCACTCAGCGTGCCCCCGCTAACACGGAGTTTATTCGACACACCCACTGGGTGACTACTATAAATTCCGGAAAAGAAAAGTTTTTGGTAGCATATCCAACAGAACAAACAGTGGTCGACTGACCTGGACATTGCTTTGGAGGGCAGAACTGGCGTCATAAGCTGCCTGGCTCGCATCCCGGATGGTCTTCAGCTGCTCCATCATGAGTCCTGCCTGGCGTATTGCCTCCTTCGCTGCGCCAGCTTGGTCCTCTGGGATGTGGTGCGTCGTGAAGAGGGAGGGCTGCTGAGCACTCGTCAGCGGATTTGCGAAGGACACCGTGTGTTGAGTGGTGTTCTCTTCCTCCACAGTCAGAATCTCAGGCGCCGTCACATCCTGAGGCACCTTACTGGCGGACGCTTTCCGACTCCTCCTGCGTGTCAGTGGTTCTTCATCCTCGTCGTCATCAGGGAGATTGATAACAGTGTTGGGTGGAGCTGCGGAGAAGAATCAGGATCAGAGATCGCGAGTCAGTCGACTAAGAACGGTGTTAAGAATACAGTACCTGGGTTCAAAGTTGCTGCATCCTCCATCTCGTGGTCGTCAGCCCGAGCTGAGGTTTCAGAAGTAGCAGCACTGCAACTCCAAAGGATCAGTCGACTAACTTCAGCGTCGACCAGAGATAAAGTTCACACAAAATGAGAAGACTCAAACGACACAATTACCCTGATATGGTGGGGATGGACACCTTCATCTTCGGCAGGAGCTTGGTCGGCTTTGGCGGAGCCCCCCTAGGCTGCTTCGGCGCCTTTTCAGTCGGCGCTGGAGAAGTGGTCCTAGGGCGCTTGGTCGACTGCGTCGCAACCCCCTTGCCACGTTCAGTCGAAGGGTCGTGGACGAGCTTCGACCGCCTTTCCGAGCGCGGTGGCACGACCTCCTCCTCTTCCTCCTCGTCTTCGGCGTCATCATCATCGCCGTCGTCATCATCATCGTCGTCGTCGTCCTCTGCAACGTCCGAGTCCCATTCCTCCTCGTCCTGGCTCTCGCCCCCACTCGCCTCACCCTCCTCAGTCGGAGTTTGTGCCCCATTGGGCATCGAGTACAGCTCGGTGAGGGCCTAGCAGATATCAAGACAATGATCAGTCGACCAGTCGGCAGAGTAGATAGAGATGAATGCGACAAGAATGCAGTGGAGAGCAGGGCAAGTGTACCTTATTTGGATCGCTGTTGTGGTCGAGTGGAGGAATCCTTCTGGCTCCGCGTGGGTTGTCCTTGTTTCCGGTGACGGCTGCCATCCATCTTTCCAGAGTGACATCGTCGACTGCTTCTGGATGGACTCTAGTCTCGTCTTCGGTCCCACAGTACAACCACATGCAGTGGCTCCGGAACTGGAGGGGCTGGATGCGACGCCTGAGGAAGACCTCCAGGAGATCCATGCCCGTCACTCCCTCCCGAACCAACTGCACCACGCGCTCCATCAACATCTTCACATCAGCTTTCTCCTCCGGGATCAACTTCAGAGAGGAGGGCTTGTTCACTCGGTCCATGGTAAACTGTGGGAGTCCACTCGACTGTCCCGGCGTCGACTGGTCCCGGCAGTAGAACCAGGTCGACTGCCAGCCTCTGACTGACTCGGGAAAGGTCATGGGCGGAAAGGTGCTCTTGTTCCTCACGTGGATGCCCAAACCCCCACACATTTGGACGACTCGGGTCTTTTCGTCACCTGGACTCGCCTTCTTCACGGTCTGAGAGCGACACGTGAATATATGCTTGAACAAATCCCAGTGCGGTCGACAGCCCAAGAAACCCTCACACATGGACACGAACGCAGCAAGATAGGCAATGGAGTTTGGGGTAAAATGGTGGAGCTGCGCTCCGAAGAAATTCAAGAAGCCACGAAAGAAAACACTCGGCGGCAAGGAAAACCCACGATCCACATGGGTGGCCAAAAGCACACACTCACCCTCTTCTGGCTGAGGCTGCCACTCCTTCCCCGGAAGCCTCGCAGCTCCGTGGGGGATCAAGCCCTCGTTGGCCATGTCGAGAATATCATTCTCAGTGATGGTCGACTGGATCCAGTCTCCTTGAACCCAGCCTTTCGGCAGGCGGGATCTGGACGAGGACCCTCCGCGGCTGGTGGATCTCCCCTTCGCCTTCTCCGACGCCGACGCCTTCTTTGCACGCTCCAGCGCTGCCGTCTTCTCCTTGGCCATGGTCGCCGGCGAGATGCGCGAAGGGAAGTGGTGCGGGGGCGAGAGCGAGCATGCTGAGCAGGGAGGAAGGAAGCAGAGAGAGGGGAAGAATGCTAAGGCGCAGCACAGAAATCCTCACCGGGCACATTTATAAGGTCCCTTCCGAGTGGATGACAGGTGGGCCCGGTCGATCTAATCATATCTGGAACAGTTATGCATACGGGATACGTGGCGAAAAAGGCGGCGCGGAGATCGAGGCGTCCATGCCCCGTCCCATCCGAACGCCGCGGTCCGCCCCGCTTCGCGCGCGCCCCAAAATTTCGCATCCCGCGGAATCCGCGAGCAACAAATCAGTCTGTCAGGCGCGGCATTTCCGGCGATCCGTCGCTCGGAGATCATCGAAACCTGAAAGATCACTCGACGCAAAAGCAGAATGGATCAAGTCGACTGAAGGCAAGTTGTTTCCTGTCGACAAAGGGATTCTTTGATCTAGAACAGCGCACAACCGGAGCGCAAAGGTTAATCGGAAACGACATCAACTCCTTCTTCACTCGAAGCCTCAATCCATTCGGGGGCTAATGATGGGGTTATGTACCTAGGGTAGGGTCATGGACTTGATCCAAGTAACTTACCCTAGGACATCCTTAGAAGAGGTCGCCTTCCAGTCGACCAACGAGGATTCACTCGACTGGCCTGAAGGACTCGACCACGAAGACCCACTCGACCACCAGGAGGTCAAGAGGCACTCTGCACTGCAACGGCCTGTAATCAAGTAGACTTTATGATAGTAAAGGCCTTTATGTGGGGCGTTACCAGTAACGCCCCAGACTTAACTCACCTTAAACCCTCTCCTACGTGGGCTGGCTGGGGTCCTGGCGCACTCTATATAAGCCACCCCCCTCCACAGGCAGAAGGGTTCGGCACCTTGTAGTTCATACATTCATAATCCACTCGACCGCCTCCGGGCTCCGAGACGTAGGGCTGTTACTTCTTCCGAGAAGGGCCTGAACTCGTACATCCTTTGTGCTTACAACCTCTCCATAGCTAGGACCTTGCCTCTCCATACCTACCCCCCACTCTACTGTCAGGCTTAGAACCACGACACACAGTGCGCTTTGGTTCAGGCTCTCCTGGAAGTACATAGTAACTATTCTTCACTCTCGTCATGTCAAACCACTTCTCATCGATGTGAACCATATTCGTCATTGGTTTGAACATAGCCCGAGAAGTTAAGATCGAATTGTCATCGACCATGGACATACAAAATTTCAATCTCTCAAGCTTGTTCTCTAGCTTGAGGTGAGGCTTCACGGTGCTTGTGATGCGGTTGAGCTCATTCAACTGGAACCTCTTATGTAGGGTCGATCGGGCCACACCTAGAGACCATGCCAGAGATCGAATTGTTCTTCTTTTATTCAGTGGGATTGTTGAGGTCCTCTCTAGATCTAGCTCCTTTCTCTTTCGGCCAGATCTTCCCGGCTTCTTGCTTGAGACATCTACTTCTTTGCCATCGGCAATTTGCTTTTTGGAGTCTTCCCAGATTCTTTCAACAGATTGTACACTTATGTCCAACAGGTTTGAGACTAGCAGCTTGTCTTCTGGTTGAACAGACCCATCTCTGATCTTGATTACCAGCAAGGCGAAGTAAACACCATGCCTCTCCTTGTCTGACAATTCTCTTCTCTTCTCTTGAAGTATCCAATTCATAACTTTATCCTCTTCCTCTTGAGCTTCATCCTCTTTTCCTTCATCTTCTTGAGGCACCCAATTCATATCTTCATCGTCTTCCTCTTGAGGCATCAAGTTCAAATCCATAGCTACATTCTCTGCCACTTGAGGTTCCTCCTCTTGAGGCATCAAATTCAAATTAATACCTTCATCGTCTTCCTCTCGAGGCATCATGTTCAAATCAATAGTTTCATGTTCTTCCTTTTGAGGCATCAAGTTCAAATCCATAGTTATGTTTCCTGCCATCAATGAAAAAAGATGAGTACACCATGGTACCATAACAAGAATATACACACACAAAATGAGTATGCAAGTCAAACAAGAAATGCATTCGCACTAGTCAAACAAGAATACACACACACACAAAGTAGTAGGAGGAGTACTACTGTAAACACTTTTGCACTAGTTCTGCTAGATATGATCATGAGTAGATATCTACAATTTTAACACTGCATTTTAACTGAATTTTCAGATTATGATCATGAGTAGATATGATCATGAGTACTCCATACACATGTCCAGATTAAACAAAAAGTATCATGTTCAAGCCAAATTTTGAAGATTGCAAATGACCATGACCATGATCAGCAGCAATTTTGAAAGCAAAATTCAGTAAACAAAATTCTGTCAATCCTGTCATTTTGTTTTCAGTCAGATTTGTATCCGCTGGGCACTTTAAATTTAGATTAATTCAGATCCATGTTGTCCTATATTGCTTACTGCAGCTAGAGTAGAAGTAGGAATAGGAGTAGCTTCAACTACAGCAGGAAAAAAACTACAGTAGGAGTAACACTGTAATAGTGTCTTTGGAGTAGCCAGAGGGCATGTGTTGCTGATCTGCTAGGAGTATCGGTTTGGAAATACTTTGGCATGGTTGAACTGATGCTTAATTTTGTTTTTCTCTCTGCAGGAGCAGATTTCAGTTCAGAAGCATATTCTATGTTGCAATCATCACACTTAGGAGTAGTTTGTCATTTTAAATGGTCATTTAGTTTCAGTTCAGTTAACACTTCCTTGCTTCAGTAATTAGTTCCTGATATTGTCCAACATATGTGAATTAGTTCCTGATATTGACATTATTTTTTTCATGTAGGCTCAATGCTCCTGATATTAGAGCAACTTTTCATCTCTGAAACTTTTAGCCTCAAATTGCAGACCTCCTGGTGCATCCCTTGAATAACAAAACATGCAAAAGGCTGGGAGGTCTGAACTCTAGCCTATACCTTTTGTGACAAATTTAGTAATCAGCTGTTATTGCTTTTTTGTAGAGGCCCATCTTGAAGCATCTTTACTATAGGAGTCCTCTGTTTAGAACATGGAGCAAATTCAGTAGACATTTTTACAAGAATTCAGTAGATTTCGTCATTTGGATAGGAGTATTTTTCTGCTCAATTTGTCAATTGGATCAAGATGCTACTCTACTTCACCATAAGAAGAAGTATTTTTCTGCTCCATTTGTCACACACAGTTTTACATCACCATCATAAGCAGAAGTACCAATTGAAGTTTTACATCACCATCACACAGTTTTACTGTACCTTCTTCAGGGTGCAGAGTAGTAGCAACAGCAGCACATGCAGGGTCAAGGAGCAGCAGCACGGGCAGCTCAGTGGAGCAGCAGCAGCACGGGCAGGGTCAGTGGAGCAGCGGCAGCACGGGCAGGGTCAGTGGAGCAGCGGCAGCACGGGCAGGGTCAGTGGAGCAGCAGCAGCACGGGCAAAGACCACCGGCGACAGGGGAGAAGCAGCCACACGGGTGCGTCGGTAGGGGAGAAGGAGCAGCACGGGTGCGCGGGCGTGGGAGATCGACGAGGTCGCGCTGGAGATCGAGGATCACGTGCGCGAGCTCCTGGTCCACCGGACCATGGAGGCAGGCTCCGGCGACGCCAATAGGGGATCACGGCGGCGCACGCGCCGGAGCTCGAAGAGGATGCACGGGAGCACGAGGAGGATGTGCGTGAGCTTTAGGAGGATGCAGGGGAGCTCGAGGAGGGACGCGCACGGCCTCGCGGAAGACGTAGCGGGAGATTCCAGCGACGCCCACAGGTAATCAAAGCGGGAGGGGACCGCAGCGGCGCAGGTCTGGGCTGCGACGGTGGAGGAGGTAACTGCCAATGGCGGTGAGAGCTTGTACTTGGCGACGACGGAGGAGCTTAGCTGGGCTCGCCGGCCCCTGGCGAATCACACAGCTGGGCGGCACCGGCCCCTGGCGACGCGCAGGCGACGAGCCGAGGAAGAAGACGGGGCGGAGGGATTTGTTTGAAATGCTTTTAAAACCATGAGGTTTTTTTTGCAAAATTACTAATGAACTACGCCCGCGACATGTTTTCGGGACGGAGGGAGTACTTCATTTCTGTTGTTTATTTTGAATTTCATTTGAACTTGAAAGCCTTGGTTTGGATTTTGATTTGGTTCTCCAAAAGTTTGATTTGATTTTTTTTGGTTTTGTTTTTTGCTTCTTTGCTGATCTTCTTTTTGGTTTTGTTTTTGCTTGTTTGTTGATCTTATTTTTTGGTAGACGGTTTGATCGAAAGCCTAGGTCGGCCCGCACCGTCTGATTGCAGCAGCGGGTGCGCCTTTCATAGTACTGGCAAGGAGGAGTCGAGCATACATGACAGTTAATCTGGACCAATATACAAAGTTTAAACATAGATTTAAAATACACTTACTATATATGCTAATGGAGACGAAGATGATCAAAGAATTACCACTTCATCGTTGGTCCTTTGCCCTTGCGGTCGACTGTAGCCCTCTGTGTAGGTTTAAGAGGAAATAGAAAACAGAGAGAGAGGAGAGGAGTCGCTCGCTCTTATAGGTTTTCACCGCTCAGGTGAATACTTTGCCAACCAAGAACCAGAGAAATACATAGCACTCTTTTAGGTTTTCACCGCTCGGGTGAATGCTTTGCCTACCTGTCATACATACAGAAGTGAAAGACAGATGCACACAAAAGAGGGCGGCTGAAGGATCATGCACACTGGGGAAAAGCAACGCGCCGTCCGTTGTCGATGGAGGTTGCTTGGGCGCGACAATGCAGAGAGCTGCCAACGGCCGGCTACGACAAGACGCAGGCGACTGCGGAGAACGGGCTGACGGAGCAAGGAAGGTTGCGCAGGGGCGACGGCCCATGGCAGGCTGGCGATGACCATCCGCGCAAACTCTACAGGCGCGCTGTCGCCGCAGATGAGGACGGTCCAAGATGGCCGAACTGATCGCTCACGACTAGCTTGAAGTCTATCTCTACCCTCCACTTGTTTTTGCATGGAACTTTCTGTGGGATTGATTAACAGTGAGCTGCCTAAAATACCCTTCACAACTCAATATACTACTAGAAATCTTGAGTAATATTGTCTCATCTGGGACGTCGAACCAGAAAAATAAACGGCCCAAATTTCTTTGATGTACTGTAAAAGGTCTCAAAAGTAAATGCGCTTGTAAATTGTGCGAACAATACAGAGCACCGAACGTAGATCGCTCAGAATGATGGTTTGATCGGAAGCCCAGGTCGGCCCGCACCGTCTGATTGCAGCAGCGGGCGCGCCTTTCACGGCCCGGGTGTTGTCAAGTTTATTTAGCTTTCATTCCAACTTAGTACTAGCAAGGAGGAGTTCACTTCGCAGATGCTGCTGCACTAATTTGCCACCCCCCTCCCCTCCCCCCGAACAAATGAGCATACATCACAGTTAATCCGGACCAATATATGCAGTTTAAACATCACTAGCAAAAATGTCCGTACGTTGCAACGGAAGAAAAAAATATTACATACTTCTGATTAGGACGTGTTTAAACACAATAGCCATGTTTCACGAAACCCATCCTTCCCTATCCCACCTCCACTTGTGATTTTCCCACGCGCCCACGGCGACTGCTTCTTCATCCGCAGCCCCACCCACACATGTACCTGCTCCACCCACGCGCCCACGGTAACCATGCTTTCTACGCGCTCGCACTTGAGGAACAACCGACACCGATGGGAGGGCACTGACGGAGGAGTTCTATCCTTATGTGCATCGGATACATGCCTCATGTCGTCCTTGTCGACCACAGTGACCAACAACCAGGCCTCGACCGAGGCAGCACGACGGCCCCGGCGTTCGTGTGTATTCATGGCTTGATGCACAACAACATGTGGCTGCATGTCTTCACACCGGCAGAGGTGACCTATGCTGCTAAGCTCCCTCGTCCTCTCCTCAGGGACATATCCCGAGGCTGCTCTCGTCTTTTCCCCAGGCTGCCCTCGTCTTTCCATTGAAGTTGTGTGTTGGGGGTAAACATGGACATTAGTCGGACTATACCATGAAAGGTTGGTCGATGTTAGCAAGTTCGCGTTTTCTAATTAGGACGTGTTTTACTTAAAGGAAATAAGGCGGGGTTCTATTGGTTTTTCCTTGGTCTTCTTTTTCTATTTTGTACTGGTTTTCCTTCATTTTTTTCTCCTTTTATTGGTTTTTCCCTTTCTTTGTTTTTCTATTTTTCTTTCTCAGTTTTTATTGGCTATTTTTTCTTTTTTCCCTATTTTACTTTGATTTTCTTTGTTTCCTTCTCGGTTTTCACTAGTTTTTTTCTTTTCTTTTCCCCCCAGTTTTGTTTGCTTCTTTTCTCGCTTTTCATTGATTTTCTTTTTTTTCTCTCAGTTTCATTGCTATTCTATACACATTTCTTTTTAAAAAAATTCTAATAAAAGATTAACATTTATTGAATACTTGTTTCAACATTTTTATACACATTTCTACAGTTTTTCAAATGCTTGATTAATATTTTCCAAATAGCAATTTAACATTTTTTAATACATGCTCTAATTTTCTCCTGTGCACATTTTGTTTCTGCAAATGTTCTATTAAAGTTCTTCAGACCCAAGTCTAACATTTTTTAATACATGACCAACAAGTTTTCTATACACATTAAAAAAATTACACACAAGATTAACATTGTTTTAATACATGGTTAACATTTTTTTCTACACACATTTAACATTTTTCAAATACAAATTTAACATTTATTGAATACATTGTCAACATTTTCTCTATACACATTTAATATTTTTCAAAGACAAGTTTAACACTTTTTTATTACATGGTCAACATTTGTTCTATACACTTGTTCAACATTTTTCAAATGCTTCATTAGCATTTTTTAAATTTTTGTTTAACATTTTCCAAATACAAGATTAGCACTTCTTTAATACATGGTCAACATTTTTTCTATACACATTTTTGACATTTTGAAATACAATATTAACACTTAACACATGGTAAACATTTTTCTATGCCCATGTAACATTTTTTAAATGCTTGATCAAGATTTTTTAACTGCAATATTAACATTTTTTAATACATGATTACCATTTTTTGTATAGACATTTAATATTTCCCAGATGCTTGATTAACATTTTTGAAATACTTGTTCAACTATTTTTTCAAATGCTTAATTACCATTTTATATACATGATAAAAAAATTCATCATTTTTAATACATGTTCAACAATTTTTCTATACATGTTCACCATTTTTCTGAATACTTGGTTTATATTTTTCAAATACTTTTTCAACATTTTTAAAATGTCATTTGTAG
>NC_057812.1:129554414-129575145 GCF_018294505.1 Triticum aestivum | reverse complement strand
GGGCCGGGCGGGCCGCGGCGGTGGGAGGAGGCGGCCGGCCACATGGCGTCTCCTGAGTGGCCGGGCGCGGCGGCGCGGGCGTGTCCGGCGGCGGAGGAGACTAAAATTTTAGGGTTTGGAAGGGGAGCTCCGGAATTTCGAGAGGGGGAGGTATATATAGGCATAGAGGGAGCTAGGAGTGTCCAAATGAGGTGCGGTTTTCGGCCACGCGATCGTGATTGAACACTCTAGATGATGGAGAGGGTTTTGGTGGGTTTTGGGCCAACTTGGAGGGGTGTTGGGCTGCAACACACACGAGGCCTTTTCGGTCCCTCGGTTAACCGTTGGAGCATCAAACGAAGTCCAAATGGTACGAAACTTGACAGGCGGTCTACCGGTAGTAAACCAAGGCCGCTTGGAAAGTCTCGGTCCAATCTGGAAATGTTTAATCCCCACACACGAAAGAAAGGTAGAAATGACCACCGGAGGAGAACGGAGCGCCGGAATGCAAAACGGACAACGGGGAAAATGCTCGAATGCATGAGATGAACACGTATGCAAATGCAATGCACATGATGACATGATATGAGATGTTTGACAACGATAACAACACACGGAGAGAAAAACCCGAACCCGAGGAAATAAAATAACTTAACGCCGGAAACGGCAAGGGTTGGAGTACATATTGGGAAAAATCATATCCGGGGTGTTACAACACTCCACCACTACGAAAGGATCTCGTCCCGAGATCTAGGACTGAAAGAACGCCGGGTACTCAGAACGGAGGTGATCCTCGCGTTCCCAGGTAGCTTCATGGTCGGAATGGTGTGACCACTTGACTTTGAGGAATTTGATTGACTTATTGCGAGTCTTGCGTTCAGTCTCTTCAAGAATAGCCACGGGGTGCTCACGGTAAGAGAGATCTTCTTGGAGCTCAATGTCCTCGAAGTTGACGGTGCGGTCAGGAGTCTTGAAGCACTTTCGGAGCTGAGAGACATGGAACACGTCATGAACATTTGCAAAGTTTGAAGGAAGCTCGAGTTGATAGGCGAGATCGCCTCTCTGGCTGACAATCTTGAAAGGTCCCACGTATCTAGGGGCAAGCTTCCCTTTGATACCGAAGCGACGAGTACCTTTCATTCGATAGACGCGGAGGTAAACATGATCTCCGATCTTGAAAGCCAAATCACGGTGCTTACTATCATAGTAGCTCTTCTGACGGGATTGGGCTGCTTTGAGGTTATCTCGAATGACTTTGCATATCTCCTCTGCCTTTGTGATTAAGTCATTACCCAAAAGCTGACGTTCACCAGTTTCAGACCAGTTGAGAGGGGTACGGCACTTCCTGCCATACAGAATTTCAAATGGGGCCTTGCCCGAACTTGCTTGAAAACTGTTGTTGTAGGAGAATTCAGCATAAGGAAGACAATCCTCCCACTTCATGCCGAAGGAGATCACACAAACCCTGAGCATATCTTCAAGAATCTGGTTGACACGCTCGACTTGACCGCTAGTTTGAGGATGGAAAGTTGTGCTGAAGCGGATGTTGGTGCCCATGGCCTTCTGAAAAGAATCCCAAAACTTGGAGGTAAAGATGCTGCCACGGTCTGAAGAGATTACTTGTGGAATACCGTGCAGAGAGATAATCTGAGAGGTATACAGCTCCGCCAATTGAGCTGCAGTGATTGACTCTTTGATAGGCAGAAAATGAGCCACTTTAGTGAGTTTGTCAATGACAACGAATATAGCATCATTGCCACGTTTGGACTTTGGAAACCCAGTCACAAAGTCCATTCCAATGTGGTCAAACTTCCATTCTGGAATGGCAAGAGGTTGGAGGAGACCAGCTGGCCTTTGGTGTTCTGCCTTCACTCTTCTGCAGACACCACAGTCATTCACGAATTGAGCAATCTCGCGCTTCATTCGAGTCCACTAATAAGCCTACTTGAGGTCCTGATACATCTTCGTGCTCCCAGGGTGGATGGAGAGGAGAGAATTGTGAGCCTCGTTCAAGATCACTTTACGAAGGTCACCTTTGGGCACAACAATACGATCCTCGAAGAAGAGAGTATCCTTGTCATCAAGGCGGTAGCACTTATACTTGGGTTGACTCTTAGCAATCCCAATCTTCACCTTTTTCACCATAGCATCAAGAAGTTGAGCTTGGCGAATCTGGTCTTCTAAGGTAGGAGAGACTTGAAGGTTGGCGAGGAAACCTTGAGGAACAACTTGCAGATTAAGTTTGCGGAAAGCTTCACAAAGCTCGGGTTGATAAGGATTGAGAATCAGACTGTTGCAGTAAGCCTTCCTGCTCAAAGCGTCAGCAATCACATTGGCCTTGCCTGGAGTATACTCGATACTTGGATTATACTCTTGAATCATTTCGACCCATCGAGTCTGCCTGAGGTTGAGATTAGGCTGAGTGAAGATGTACTTGAGACTCTTGTGGTCAGTGAAGATGTCCACTTTTCTTCCCAATAAGAGATGTCTCCAAGTCAAAAGAGCATGCACAACTGCCGCCAACTCGAGGTCATGAGTGGGGTAGTTCTTCTCGTTGGGCTTCAACTGACGAGAGGTATAAGCCATAACTTTCTTTTCTTGCATCAACACCGCGTCAAGACCTTGGAGAGAGGCATCACAAAAGACCTCGTACGGTTTGGATTCATCAGGCGGAGTCAGAACTGGAGCAGTGACCAATTTCTCTTTCAAAGTGTTGAAAGCAATGTCACACTCCGGAGACCAAACGTACTTGACGTGCTTCTGGAGAAGATTTGAGAGAGGCTTCACGATCTTAGAAAAGTTTTCAACGAATCTTTGACAATAGCTTGCGAGACCGAGGAAGCTACGGAGTTGCTTCACGTTCTGAGGTGGTTCCCAATTCACAATTGCAGACACCTTCTCAGGATTCACCGCAATGTCCTTGGCAGAGATGATATGACCAAGATAAAGAACCTCATCAAGCCAAAATTCACACTTGGAGAACTTGGCGTAGAACTTGTGTTCCCTGAGCTTATCGAGTACCAAACGCAAGTGCTTGACATGATCTTCCTTGTTCTTCGAAAAGACCAGAATGTTGTCGAGATAGACCAAAACGAAGTCATTGGTGTAGGCGTTGAAGATGAAGTTCATCATGCGAGAGAACGTCGGAGGAGCGTTGACGAGGCCAAAAGACATGACAGTGTATTCATATGAACCAAAGCTTGTCCTGAAAGCCGTCTTGGGAATATCTTGCTCACGGATTCGAATCTGATGATAACCCATACGGAGATCAAGCTTGGAGAATACTTGGGCACCTTTGAGTTGTTCGAACAGCTCATTGATGTTGGGAAGTGGATACTTATTCTTGATGGTCTTCTTGTTCAATGGACGGTAATCAACACAAAGTCGGTCCGTCCCATCCTTCTTCTTCACAAAAAGAACACCACAACCCCATGGAGAAGAACTAGGTCGGATGAGGACCATTCTCTCTTGAACATCGAGTTGCTTCTTCAGCTCCTTCAACTCTTCGGTCCAAGCTTGTAAGGACGCTTGCACACAGGTTCCGTGCCAGGCTCAAGATCAATGACGAATTCAACTGGCCAGTGCGGAGGCATTCCTGGAAGCTCTTCTGGAAAGACGTCTTGATATTCGCAAACGACTGGAATTTGCGAGATAGCATCCAGTTCACCCTTCTCATTGAGAGAAAATAGACGGATGGTATCATCACGAGCGGCAAAGACAATTACATCCTCAGACGAATGAGTCAATTGAATCTGCCTGGCTGCACAATCAAGCTGAGCCTTGTGCTTAGAAAGCCAATCCATTCCGAGAATAAGATCAATGTCCGAGTCACCAAGAACATTTGGAGAAGACAAGAACGTATAGTCACCCAAAGTGATTGTAACATCCGGAACACATACTCAAGATGTCATTTGACGGGCCGGAGAGACAATAGCCAACGGTTTCGACAACACTTGAGTAACAAAACATGCTTAGATGCAAAAGGTCTCGACATGAAACAATGCGATGCACCAGTGTCAAAAAGAACTCTTGCAGGAATATCGTTAACAGGAAGGTTACCCATGATGACATCTGACGAGTCCTCTGCCTGAGCTGCATTCACCATATTGACCTTGGCGTACTTGGGGTTATGCTTGACCACAGCTGTACTTGCCGATCTCACATGAGGAGGAGGAAGACGCCTCTGATTGAAGCACTTGTTGGCATAGTGACCCTTCTGTTGGCACTTGTTGCACGTGACCTCTGAAAGCGGACGGTGATACGGAGCACTCGATCTTGGAGCTTGAGACGAAGTCTTCTTCTGAAAGCCAGGGTTGGGTGGGTGGGAAGATCCACTGCCACCTTTGCTCTTCTGATACGGCTACCGAAACGGAGGAGGAGGAGGCCAATACTTATGCTGCTTGGCCACTTGAGTAGAGGAAGAAGGAGTAGCATCTCTGACTCGCTTCTTGGAAGCATCACACCTCAGTTGAGCGGCCTCTTGCTTCAATGCCATGTTGTAGAACTCATCATACCTCAAGGGCTCAAAGAGATCAAGAGCTAGCTGAATTTCTTCTCTGAGACCACCCCTGAACTGGTATATCATGCTCTTCTCGTCAGGGACGTCCTGCTTGGCAAAGCGGCGAGCTTCTGGAACAACTTGTTGTAGTCATAGACAGACAAAGAGCCTTGCTTCAGGTTGCGGAATTCCTCACGCTTGCTTTCAACCACGCTCTGAGGAATATGATGAGCTTTGAAGTCTTGACGGAATTCATCCCAGGTAATCGCACAGCCTCCTCTGGAATCCTTGTACTGCTGGAACCATTCTGCAGCTTGATCTTTGAGTTGGAAGGAAGCAAACTTGACAAAGTCCTCAGGCCTGACGTTACTGCACTCGAAATGCTTGCACAGATCCATGAGCCAATCGTCAGCATCAGTTGCCTCAACACAATTGCTGAAAGTCTTTGGCCCGTTAGCAAGGAACTGGTTGAGTGTAGCAAAGTGATTCTGATTGTTGCCTTGGTTGCCTTGGTTCGCTCGATTGCGCTCTTGAAGAATTTGCATGATCAACTGTGTGTTTGCATTGGTTGCGGCCATCACAGCTTGCCATGCCTCCGGAGGAGGAGGAGGTGGTGGCGGATCTTGATTCAGATTCTGATTGGTGCTCTTAGCGGGAGCCATCCTGAAGAGGGTGACAACTGTTAGCACATTGACAGATAAAATGAAGCTGAATCAAACGAGTTGAAATTGCAACATATAGTCTTCACATCCAAACAAAATGAACGAATGCATTCCACTTGAAATGGTCACATATCCATAAATTGAGAAGCCACTTAGAATTTAGGTAGAGGAATAAATCAGCAAGGTACGGATCAAGAACGAATACTCGGTAAGAAATCCCAATCTCAAACCAAATATCCGTGGAAGAAGAACTAGAGCTACTTGAATTCCCACCTATGAAACTCCCGAACCTTTTCGGTTATGCAATCAGGTGTTGGGGATACAGGGGAAGCATAATATCTCACCCAAATCTAGCAAATCCTACATCCAGCTGTATCCATCCTTCAACACATAACCGAGAAAAACTTCGGAAACCATCTACCTCAACCTTCGAAAAGCATCCGTTATACAAGTTATGGCGATACTCCCGAACTCTCGCCCCAGTACTGGGTGGCGTCGAGGTTATCTCACCAACGAACTGCATAAAAGAGATTTTCGATGTCGGCGTACTAAACTCAGGTATTCCAGAACTGCAATGATAAAATTGTGACGACAACACCTCGGAGCTCAACTCCCTGGGACACTGCCACAACCCCTAAAGACAGGAGGCACCAAGAACAATGTTCTCGTCACAAAACCATCAGAACGATTCCAAGATACCCGCGTGATCCTAATTTTTTTTAGTGAAATTTGAGAAGAGAAGAGTCAAAACTCTACGTCAGGATGCCTTACCAGAGCGATGAGGAGACTGGGAAGTAAAAAGAATTCCCAAACTCTCCGATATATAATTCCTAAATGACTCAAAACATTTTTCTAGACACAACTCGGCCGCTAATAACGATCAAGCAATGGGGGCTCCTAAGGTCGGGGAAAGCTCTGATACCAACTTGTAACGCCCTCGATGCGGCTATAGCTCCCACGTGTCGAGGCATGACTTAGAGGCATAACCGCATTGAAAGCAATGTCGCAAGTTAGGCAATCTTCACAACATCCCATGTAATATAGATAATAAAAGGGGAGATACATAGTTGGCTTACACTCGCCACGTCAATCAAAGTACATAAATAGCATTACAACATTCAAACACTCATGGCCCGACTACGGTGCCAAAATAAAAGAACAACCCAACATGCGACACGGTCCCGATCACCCCAACTGGGCACCACTACTGATCATCAGGGAAAGACACGTAGTAACGGCGTGAGTCCTCGTTGAACTCCCACTTGAGCTCAAGCGCGTCATCTGGAGCGGAATCATCAGGCCCTGCATCTGGTTTGGAAGTAATCTGTGAGCCACAGGGACTCAGCAATCTCGCACCCTCGCGATCAAGACTATTTAAGCTCATAGGTAAGGCAAGGTAAAATATGTGGAGCTGCAGCAAGCGACTAGCATATATGGTGGCTAACCTGTTCACAAAAGAGAGCGGGAAGAGGAGGCAAAGCGCGAACGAGTAACTAGAGAACATCCTGCGGCAAGCATTACTCCAACACCGTGTTCACTTCCTGGACTCCGCCGAGAAGAGACCATCACGGTAACTCACACTATTGATTCATTTTAATTAAGTTAAGCTTCAAGTTATCTACAACCGGACATTAACAAATTCCCATCTGCCCATAACCGCGGGCACGGCTTTCGAAAGTTCAAATCCCTGCAGGGGAGTCCCAACTTAGCCCATGACAAGCTCTCACGGTCAACAAAGGAATAGACCTTCTCCCGAGACGTTCCGATCAGACTCGGTATCCCGGTTCTACAAGACACTTCAACAAGTTAAAACAAATCCAGCAACACCGCCTGAATGTGCCAACAAATCCCGATAGGAGCTGCACATATCTCGTTCTCAGGGCACAATCGGATAAGCAATCCGTACAACTAAAACTAGCCCTCGAGTTTCCCCGAGGTGGCGCTGCAAGGGGCTCTAGGTTGGACCAACACTCAAGGAGCACTGGCCCGGGGGGGGTTTAAATAAGATGACCCTCGGGCTCCGGAAACCCAAGGGAAAAAGAGGCTAGGTGGAAAATGGTAAAACCAAGGTTGGGCATTGCTGGAAAAGCTTTAATCAAGGCGAACTATCAAGGGGTTCCCATTATCACCCAACCGCGTAAGGAACGCAAAAATCTGGGAACATAACACCGATATAACGGAAACTAGGGCGCAAGAGTGGAACAAAACACTAGGCGAGAGGCCGAGCCTTCCACCCTTTACCAAGTATATAGATGCATTAAGATAACAAGATAATATAATGATATCCCAACAAGTAAATAATGTTCCAATAAGGAACGGTCTCCAATCTTCACCTGCAACTAGCAACGCTTTAAGAGGGGCTGAGCAAAGCGGTAACATAGCCAATCAACGGTTTGCTAGGACATGGTGGGTTAGAGGTTGAACATGGCAATTTGGGAGGCATGATAAGCAAGTGGTTGGCATCATAGCATAGGCATAGCAAAAGGGCGAGCATCTAGCAAAGCAAAGATAGTAGTGATTTCGAGGGTATGATCATCTTGCCTGCAAAGTTGTCAGAGTTGACTGGATCCTCGAAAGCAAACTCAACGGGCTCCTCGTTAGCGAACTCGTCTCACGGCTCTACCCAAACAAGACAAACAAGCAACAAGGACACAATCATCCACGTGCAAAATCAAACAACATGATGCAAAAGATGGTATGCTATGCGGGATGCAATATGTGATGCATATGGAAGATTTGACAAGGAATGAATGAACCTGGCCTCTACTTGGAGATCCAAGTGTGCCACTGGAAATATGAGATGAAATCACTTGAAAACGATATAAAGAACGCCGGAATCGGAGTTACGGTTTGGAAATGGCAAGCGATTCAAATATGACCATGTTCTGCGATTTACAGCAAGTAGCCATCTAAATGCAACAAGATGAACATGCTACAGCACCCAAACATGGCACCAAAATACATGGCAGGGATCCATTCATGATGCTTAACAAAAGACTAGCACTGAGCTACGTCCAATTCATCCATTTACATGTTCAAACAAGCATGGCAAAAATGCATTTGGCAAACAGATTTCAGACTTAGTGAAATTAACACTTGTCTGGAATTTTAGATTAGATAGCACTCTTTGGAGCATGAAAACAATATGCTATGGGACCTGAACATGTCAAAGTAAATCATGACATGGATCTACTCAAAGAGCTTAACAAAAGTCCCTTAGTGACCTTGAGCCAACAGGGATCGGAAAATACATTTGCAAGCATGTGAGCATGGCAAAAATATAATCAGTTCTCAGACTTAGTGAAAACTGGAGCATGCTGAAAAAGATATCAAGTAGGCATGTTTACGAGCTCGATGCACTCACTACAGAGCAAGTCATGACAATCTAAGCATGCACCCATCAAGAATACACAAAATACAAGCTAGACATGGCAAGAACAATAGCATAGCATGCACGGATCAACTACAACATCCTCGGCAAAATTGCTAACAAGTAGACAATCTGCCCAGATTCACGAAATGACAAAAGTAGAGATCGATTGACTCAAGCTAGGGTGCTCCATAATTGCAAACAAAGACATGGATGGATAGATCACTACAAGATTAACAAAACATCCTTACTGATCATCCTCAAAAGAGGCACGGATCACTAGGAAACAACATGAACATATGGCATATTGAGATAAACAGATCAAGGACTTAGTGGAAATGCTAAGTCCCTGAAAACAGCATTAACGAATGCTCCGCTTTGCAAGCTTGTGCTAGTCACCACACACATCACAAAAATACATGGGTTGCACCTCTGGATAGATGGCAAAACATATAACAAAACTCATTAAGAGCTCAGGGGCATATCATGCACACAATAATCATGGCAAAAATGACAAATATCTAATTGGAGCAGCAGATCTGACAATTATCTCAAATAGCCTACTTCTAACAGCATTTCGGGCATCAAGATGAACTCAAATGAAAATGATGCAATGAGATGAAATGATGTACTCTCTGAGATGAACATTTTGATATGCCATATGTCCGAAACGGAGCTACGAATGCAAAGTTATAGCACGATGAACATGCCAAAATATTTAGGGTTAGGGACGGAAAGTCAACCGATCCGAAATTTCAGATCTAGATCCGGCCGACGCGGTTTACGAGGTTCGTCGAAAAATCATTGGGGCCGCCTGTCGGGTGATAGGTGCGACATATGCCAACGGATGGCTTATCATTGTGGGAGCCAGTAAGACATCGCTGGTCCCTGGAAACGGGATAAGGCGAAGACATGCACGCCGGCGGATCTTACCCAGCTTCGGGGCTCTCCATGGAGATAACACCCCTACTGCTGCTCTGCAGGGTCTCCGCATGATCACTGGATGAACAAGTAGCTACACAGTGCTCCTTGAGCTGTTTGGTGGGAGGGGGAAGAAGGGCACGGCTAGCCTGCTTCCTCTCCTTGGGTGGTGTCTAAGACTAGCAGGGGGTCGAACCCTTTGCATGGGTGCTCCGGGGGGTTTATATAGGCCCACCCCCCGGGGGTACAATGGTAATCCGACTGGGTGCGGGGCCCAGCCGTCTGTGACTGCGCTCGCCGGCTTCTGCGCCGGCTGCTGGGGCCCGCCGACTGGTGGGTCCCGCCGGCTGTCGGCCCCTTGGTCGATAGGCAGGCCCCACTGTCCAGGGCCTGGTTAGTGGCTGGTTACTGTGGCTTCATCTTGGTGACGTGGGCTAGGTCGTGGTAGGCGCGGCTACAGTGCCGCCGCCCGTCAGGCGGTCGCTGTAGCCTCACCGCGTCTTGTCTCCTTAATGGGGCGTCTTCTTCGAGGGAGGCGGCAAGCCGGCTGCCGGGAGCCGGCTCTGTCTTGGGCCGACTGGTTGGAGGCGTGGCCGCCTTCGGGCGTCTCTCTGCCCGAAGGGGCCCACCATCTGTGGGCCACGCTGGCGGCCCGTCGTGGGTGACACCAAGGTCAACATGGCAACAGTGCCGCGCCAGACGGGTCATGCCTACGCTGTACGGCGCATTGTGCCAGGCGTGCTCCGGGATTCAGGGGTGGCAGGCTTCACTGTAGCCACGCCCCATCGCACCACCGTTAGGTGGGTGCAAACTTTAAGGGTACGGTCTCGACCGCTTTATGGGAGCCGGCTTCTTGGAGTCGGCCTTCTCATGACCGGCTTCCCGAAGTCGGCCCTCCCGTGGCGGGCCAAAGTCGGGCCGCCTTCTGAAAGCCGGTCTGGATGGCTGCCAGCAAGGGGAAGGCGGCTCCATGTCTTGGATTCTCGAGAGCCGGACGGGCTCGTAATTTTTTCAGAAGGGCCATGGGAAGCCGGCTAGGCTACCCATGGCTATTTACTCCGACAGTAGTCCCCGAAGCTGATCGAGCCTCGAGGCAGACAGAGGGACGAGAAGCTTGGTCAACTTCCTATCCTGAAGAGCCGGCTTTGCTTGCGCACGCCGACTTCAGAGAGCTCCGGTTCTCGCAGGCGGGGACGCGGACCACGTGGCGAGGAAATCCTGCCAACACACGCGCGCGACGGGACGTCGCCGCAGGCCCGAGCCCGCCACTCGCAGGCCTCGGTCCGAGCGCGGATCTTCCGTGGCCCACATGGGCCGCTCGCCTTCCCGCGGCGGTTTTTATTCCACCATCATGGCATAGTAATCGCGGGACGTGGGGGAGTGGGCACGATCGATCCTCACGCTTCCCCACGCCGCGCCTCCTCGGTCCCGCCACGCGAGCCTATAAGTAGGGGGAGGAGGGGGAGCGACAGAGGTTCGCACGCTCTCTCTCACTCCGCCCCCTCTCGTCCTTGCTTCTTCCTCTCGTTGCCGCCGCAGCCTCCCGTCTCAGCGCCGCCGTGCCTCCACATCGCCTCGCTCCCATGGCGCTGTCAAGCTCGTGGGACGGCTCCAACGTCCATGAGGATCATGTGGAGTTCCTCCGCCAGACTCGGCGCCTGCCCGACGCCAACCTCGTGCGGGTCCGTCTGGCGCCGAAGACGGAGATCTCGCCGGCGCCGGAGGAGGGCGAGCGGGTCGTCTTCCGCTCGCACTTCCTGCGCGGCTTCGGCCTTCTGGCGAGCAGATTTCTATGCTCCTTCCTCGAGTTCTACAACCTCCAGCCGCATCACCTCACGCCCAATGCGGTGATGCTGCTGTCGGCCTTCGTCTCCCTCTGCGAAGGCTTCTTGGGGCTGCTCCCCACGCTGGAGCTCTGGGGAGAGTTCTTCCAAAGCAAACTCGGCACCGTCGTCGCGGGTGTGCCCGCCCCCTGCGGGGCCTTCATCGCCATGAGGAGGGCGAGCGAGGACAACCCGTTCCCGCCCATCCCCTTGATCCAATCGGTGAAGATTTGGCAGAAATCATATTTCTACGTGAAGAACGTCGCCGAGCAAGGAGACCACGTCAACCTGCCGACTTACGTAGCCGGCCCGCCGGCTGGGAGGCAGCCCTCGTGGAGTTTCCGGTCCCGATCACTGTCTCAGGCCGGGAACGCCGCCGTCTCCCGGCTTCGGGTGATGATCCAGTCAGAGGGCCTGAACGGGGCCGACTTGGTGGCCGCCTTCGTGGAGCGCCGGATATCTCCTCTCCAGAGCCGGCCCCACATGATGTGCCAGATGAGCGGCCGCTTCGACCCAAGCCGGCTGAGCACCAGGGAGATGCCTCATGCGGAGGTATCGTATATGGTAAACTACATCTCAAATTGCAAGCTTGCCGAAGACTGGCGATACGGCAAGGCGCCGTATTCTCGCGCCAACCCTCCACCCGTGGCAAGTTTTTCTTTTCTTCCTTCTTTTCATGGGTAGCCGGCTTTATGATGGTCGGCTTCTAATCAGTCGGTCCTTCTTAGTAGAACCCCCTTCTCCCGTCGACGACCGGGACAGCGGGGATAGAACGTCAGTATGCCCCCGACCACACGTCAGACAACATTGACGATCTAGACTTGGGGGCGACCGCCATGGAAGACGCTGTCGTGGGGGACGACACCGAGCCCGGGGGCACAAGGCTCACCGCCAGCTTCAAGGACTGGCCGGATGATTTCGAAGCTGAAGTCGCCCCGCGTCGCCGGCCGGCGGCCGACCATCAGGGCGCGGGCTCGTCTATCGCGCCGGCTGCCGGCGGCGGCGCACAGAAGCGCCGGGCCGCTTCAGACCTCTTCGGCAGTCGGCCGAAGAAGTCCAAAGCCTCCGCCGCGGCGACCAAGCGAGATGAGGCGGCTGCGAAAGCGGCCCGCTTCCACAAGGCGGTGAAGCAGCCTCAGGCGGTCTCAGCGTGAGTCTTCAATTGCCTTGCCGCATGCTCTTCATCATTCTCTTCTTGTTCGAGCATTCTTCTTAATTTCTTATGCTTGCTGGACAGGGCGCCGCTTTCCCTTGAGCGTGGTCCGGGCGGCTCCGTAGTTGGGCCGGCTGGAGGTTCTTCAAGCTCCCGCCGTGTGGACCCCCGCACCGACCTCAAGGAGACCACAGAGCGGAACGCCCGTGAAGCGCGGGAGGAGCGCGAGGCGGCGGAGAAGGCGGCCGCCCAGGCGGCAAGGGAGCAGGCCGACGCGGCAGCCAAGGCCCAGACGGAGGCGGCGACTGCGGAGTCGGATGCGGAAGGTTCGTGCAACCAGCCTCCGCTGCTCGCCATTCCCCTCCGAGCTGTGGCCCCCGACACCCCATTGCCCTTGGCGGAGGAGATCGTCCAAGATCCGCCGCTGATGGAGAAGGGGGAAGACCCCGTGGCCTTTGCGAGGAGAGCGCCGCCAATAGCGCCAACTGGAGCGGGCCAAGGCGGCCAATCGTCAGCGGCGCCAGAGGGGCCGACCGGGGGTGAGCCGGAGAACAGAGCCGGCCTCGAGGTACAGCCGGTGACGGGCCGGCGCACGGGGGGAGGCGCTGCTCCGCCGGAGTTGCGCCGAGTCGCGGGCGCAAGCCAGTCGGCGGAAGATCTGGAGGCGGCCAGCACTGCCACGTCCGAGTGGACTCCCAGCGGAGGGACTGGCGAGCTGAACGTGGCGGCTCAAGGGGTCCGGAGCCGGCTGCAAGCTCAGGCCGCCCTGCTGCAACAGTTCACCCAGGAGTTCCTGTCGACGCGAGCCACCATCCGGGTGAGTCTTTCACTCTTGGCCACTTTTGATTTCTTGATCTCTTCCGTGGGGGCACGTCAGCGCACCCACTGGGTGTAGTCCCCGAGATTCGGGCCGACTGCTGCGCAGTCGGGTCGGATCTTTCTCGACGGCTACCTTACTTTGCTTTTTGTCTGAACTTTCAGAAATATCACAACCTCCATGCTGCCGCCTTCAACTCCCAGGCTCGGGAGTTGAGCCGGAGGACCGACGACCTGGCCGACAGCCGAAGTAAGTACTCGATCTTGTCTGTCTCCTATGGGGGCGCATCAGCGCACCCACTGGGTGTAGTCCCCGAGATTCGGGCCGACTGCTGAGGAGTCGGGTCGGATCTTTCTTGACGACTCTTTCCTTATTGGTTTTTTCTTTTTCTTTGTCTTCAGGGGCCAACGCCGACTTGAGGAAGGAGCTCGGCGAAACGAAGGCCGCCCTTCATACTAAGGAGGCCGAGTACGCCGCCTTGGTCCAGGAACGGGATCGCCTAGCCAAGAAGCTGGCCGACCAAGAGGAGAGCCACAAGGCGGCCCTGCAGGCGGCGCAGAATAGCGAAGCCGCCTTGAAGGCAGAGTATGAGACCGAGGCGGCGAGCTGGGCTGAGACCCGGTGAGCCCTGGATGAAGGCTTCGGCCGGATCGAGGATTTGATCGACGGTAAGCCGCCTTCCTCGCCCCTCCCCTGCCCCTTGCCGCCTGGGTTTTTGGCTTATCTTGAGCTGCTGCTTGTTTTTTGGTGCAGACTACTTCCCCGGCTACTCCGCCTTCGCCGCCCAAAGCATTGAGGCCCATCGCGAGGCGCGCCGTCAGGCGGGGGCCAACATCGCGCCGGATGCGAACCGGACGCTTGAGGAGCAGCTCTTGGCTATCCAGGCGCGGTTGCAGCCGGCTCATCGGATGCTTCGCCGGCTACAACGTGCCGGGGTGCAAGTGTTGGCCGCCCTCTGGCCCGGCGAGACGATCCCCCGCATCCCAAGCCGAATTGCCGACTGGCTAGAGGTCACAGTTGGTCGCTTTGAGGCTTGGAAGGCGTCGGCGGCCCGCCTCGGAGCCGGGCAGGCGTTGGAGTTTGTTCGGGCTTGGTACCCAGGGCTGAGCCTGGACCAGCTGCGCACTTGGCGGATGGAGGCCGATGCGGAGCTGGAGGAGGTGAGGCCGGCTATCGCCCAGCGAGCTTCGACGATCACCGAGTGCACCGACATCAGCGTTTTCGCACCCGAAATCGATGATGACGGTGTTGCTCAGCCGGAGGAGTGGTTCGTGCTGAACCCGGCGATGGGCGAGGATTCGGCGGAGGAGATTGCCTCCAGCGACGAGGGCGAGGATGACAAAGAGGAGGACGGCAAAGACGTCGAGCCGGCTGGTGGAACAACCGGCCGACCTCAGGCCGACCGTGCCTCCAGCAACGAGGCGCGTGGAACCGCGCCCTCTGCGAGAGGCGGCGACCAAGCCGAAGTTCGCCAGCCGGCCGCTCCTTCAGCCGGCACGACCATCTCCGCCAACCAGTCCGGCTCGTCGGTCGCTCCGCCGGCTTGACCTGCCGTCTTTATCTTTCCCGCTTGTTGTCTTTTGAACAATCTTCATTAAGTTTTCGTAGTTCCACCCACTGGGGGTGTATCCAAACTATGTTGAATGCTGGCCTCTCGGAGGTCTTTTATGTAAATATCATTATGTGCATGTTTGGTTTCCATTCGCGTATGCTTTTTATCCTTAGGCTTTTTCCTTTGCCGTCTTCCCTCTTTGGGGAGGCAAGTACTTGAGCTTTCTTGGATTGAAGTGAAGTGAATGGAAACCGGCCGGCCGGCTACTCTGGTAGCCATTCGGCGGTGAGAGAAAAACCGGCTTTTGTTATATTAGTCCGTTAGTCCCTAGCCGTTTTTTCGTGTGGGCGCCCGTTCCTGCCTTTAACTCTTGCCAGTCGGACAGCCGGTTCTTCAAACTGCGACTTTTGGCAAGAGAAAGCTTGGGAGCCGGCACACTACTTATCTGACTGCGGGTGGGACTTCTAATATAACTCCAGTCGGCCAGTCCCCGAGCCGACTAGTCGAACCCGGTGCCGGACGGAACAAGTAAATGAAATGACAAGGTCATAAGCATGATACTTTTCATTCATAGATAAGGGATGGCAGTCCCCGAGCCCTCCTCGGGGAGCCTATTGTCTTGTACTTAATACAAAAGTTAGCGTGGTACATACTGCATTTCAACTGTAAAATCTTCGAAGGAGGTTGGCGTTCCATGGTCGTTTCGACTCCTTGCCGGAGTCGTCTCTCTTGCGTGCCTTTGGCTTCTATGCATCGATCAGGTAGTAGGAGTCGTTGCGTAGAGCTCTGCTGATGACGAAGGGACCTTCCCAAGGGGCTGAGAGCTTGTGCTGGCCGGCTGTTCGCTGGATCAGCCGGAGCACAAGATCGCCCTCTTGGAAAGATCTTGGCCTGACCTTCCGGCTGTGGTAGCGGCACAAACCCTGCTGGTAGATGGCAGACCGACTGAGGGCTAACAGCCGGCTTTCTTCCAGCAGGTCGACGCCGTCTTCTCATGCTTCCTTGGCCTCCGCTTCCTTGTACATGGTTACTCGAGGCGAGTCGAACTCGATGTCAGTTGGGATGACCGCCTCGGCACCATACACAAGGAAGAAAGGGGTGAAGCCGGTTGACTTGTTTGGTGTAGTGCGCAGACTCCAGAGGACAGCCGGCAGCTCATCGAGCCAACAGCCGGCTGAGCGCTCCAGAGGTACGACCAGTCGGGGCTTGATGCCGGAGAGGATGAGGCCGTTGGCTCGCTCGACCTGGCCGTTTGACTGCGGGTGGGCGACGGATGCTAAGTCCAGTCGGATACCTTGGGCTGCGCAGAAACGTGCCAAGGCTCCTTTGGTAAAATTCGTGCCATTGTCGGTGATGATGCTGTGTGGCACGCCGTACCGAATTGTTATGTCTGCAATGAACGTCACAACAGTCGGCCCATTCAGCTTCTTGATCGGCTTTGCCTCAATCCACTTGGTGAATTTGTCCACGGCAATGAGCAAATGCGTCATGCCACCACGCGCCGTCTTGAATGGGCCCACCATGTCCAGTCCCCAAACGGCGAAGGGCCAAGTGAGGGGAATGGTCTTGAGTGCCGAAGCCGGCATGTGTTGCTTGGAGCTGAAAAGTTGGCACCCCTTGCAATGTTTAACTAATTCTTTGGCGTCATCCAAAGCAGTCGGCCAGAAGAAACCATGGCGGAAGGCTTTGGCGACAAGTGATCTTGAGGCCGCATGGTGGCCGCATTCTCCTTGGTGAATGTCTCTGAGGATTGCAATGCCCTTCTCTTGCTCGACGCACCGTTGGAGGATTCTAGTGACACTGCGCTTGACGAGTTCTCTGTTGACGATTGTGTATGCTCCGGCTCGACGTTGGACTTGTCTTGCTTCTGTTTCGTCAGCCGGCAGGTCTTGGTTTACTAGGAAGTTGAGGATGGAGTGAGCCCATGACGGAGCCGCGACTTCTCCTACTGCCAATGTGGCTACTGCTACCAGGGTGGGCGGGCTGGGTGGTGAAATGCTGGAGTTGGCCGCCGGCTGTTGTGCTGGTGCAGTCCCCGGGCCGGCTACCGCAGTCCCCGAGCCGGGTGTGGTAGTCCCCGAGCCGGTTGCCGAAGTCCCTGGGCCGGCTGCGGGAGTCTCGGGGTCGCCTGCTTGGTTCTTCGAGCCGGACCCGGCCGCATCGGGGTTAGGCGGCACGAAGATGGAGTCGGACTCTGGAGATGGCTTGATAGATGGCTTGAGGAGGCGTTGTAGAGCGACGCCGGTTGGTATTGCTTGCCGAGTAGAGCCTATTCGAGCCAGGGCATCGGCTGGCTCGTTGTCGGCTCGCGGTACGTGGAGGAACTCGCATCCTTCAAAGTATCCGCTGAGTTGTTGGACCAGGAAGCGGTAGTTCGCCATATTTGCGTCCTTGGCGTCCCAGTCGCCGGATGATTGCTGGACCACCAGGTCCGAGTCGCCATAACATAGGATCTGGCGAATGCCAAGTTCTTTGGCAAGCCGGAGCCCGTGTATGAGCGCCTCGTACTCGTCCATGTTGTTGGAGGCAGCAAAGTGGATCTGTAGCGTGTATCTGAGCTTGTCGCCTTTGGGAGAGGTAAGGACGACGCCGGCTCCTAAGCCGGTGCGCATCTTGGACCCGTCGAAGTGCATGCGCCAATGGGTGTAGTCGGGAGCCGGCGGCAGGTATTGGGTGTCGGCCCAGTCGACGAGGAAGTCAGCCAGTGCTTGGGACTTGATGGCGGTGCGGGGCTGGTAGAAGATCGTGTAAGGGGCCAACTCGATGGCCCATTTCTCCACCCGGCTGGATGCGTCCCAGCTGCCTATGATCTCGGCCAGCGGGGCGGTGCATACGACCGTGACGGGATGCTCTTGAAAGTAGGGCTTCAGCTTCTTGGCGGTGAAGTACACGCCGTAACACATCTTCTGGTAGTGCTGGTAGTTCTGCTTTGAGGCGGACAACACCTTGCTCAAATAATACACCGGCCTCTGAACCGGCTGGGCTCGGCCTTCTTTTGGGCGTTGGACTATGATGACGGTGCTGACCACCGGCTAGTTGCGGCGATGTAGAGGAGCATGGGCTCTTTCTCAGTCGGCGCCGCTAGAACGGGCGGCGTGGCCAGCATCTTCTTCAGCTCGTGAAAAGCTTGGTCGGCCTGGTCGTTCCACTCGAAGTGAGTGCTTTTCTTCATGAGGCGGTAGAGGGGGAGAGCTTTCTCTCCGAGCCGGCTGATGAAGCGGTTCAAGGAGGCCAAGCACCCGATGAACTTCTGGATGTCTCGAAGTTTGGTGGGGATCGCCATTCTCTCGATGGCCTTGATCTTCACCAGGTTGCATTCGATGCCGCGTTCAGAGACCAGGAAGCCTAGGAGCTGGCCGGCTGGCACTCCGAACACGCATTTCTCGGGGTTGAGCTTGATGAAATCGGCGCAGGTTCTCAAACGTTTCCTTGAGGTCTCCCAGCAAGGTGCCGCACTTCTCCGTCTTCACCACGATGTCGTCCACGTAAACGTGAGTGTTTCTGCCAAGCTGCTTGAGGAGGCACTTCTGCATGCAACGCTGAAAAGTGGCACCGGCATTTTTCAAGCCGAATGTCATAGTCAGGTAACAGAAGGCTCCAAATGGCGTGATGAAGGCGGTCTTCAGGCGGTCGTCCGGATCCAGCTTTATCTGGTGATATCCGGAGTAAGCATCCAAGAAACTCAACAGCTCGCATCCGGCTGTGGAGTCTATCACTTGATCAATCCTTGGCAGGGCAAAGGGATCTTTGGGGCAGGCCTTGTTGAGGCTTGTGTAGTCTATACACATGCGCCACTTGTTGTTCTTCTTTAGCACGAGGACCGGGTTGGCGAGCCACTCTGGAAAGAAAACTTCCATAATGAAGCCGGCTGCCAAAAGCCGGGCTATCTCCTCCCCTACGATCCTGCGCTTCTCCTCCGACAGTCGGCGAAGGGGTTGTTTGACTGGCTTTGCGTCTTCTCGAACATGTAGTTTGTGCTCGGCGAATTTCCTCGGAACACCAGGCATGTCCTTGGGGGACCATGCAAAGATGTCCCGATTCTCACGGAGGAAATCGGCGAGCTCACCTTCCTATTTGCTGTCCAGGTTTGCCCCGATGACGGCAAACCTCTCTGGATGCTCGGGGTCAAGAGGTATCTTCTTCGTCTCCTTGGCCGGTTGGAAAGATCCTTGAGTATCATGCTCCTTGGGGTCGGGGGACACGGCCGACTGCTTGCTGGCTATGGCCACGACTCGGTCCAACATCTTCTTTTCCTCGGCAATCACAAGGGACTCGGCCAGCCGGCTGTTGGCTGCCGCACACTCAGAGGACTTCTTGTAATCGCCGGCTACGGTGATGACGCCTTTGGTGCTTGGTATCTTCATCTTGAGGTATGCATAGTGGGGAACTGCCATGAATTTGGCCAAGGAAGGTTGGCCAAGCAATGCATGGTAAGGGCTCTCCAGGTCCACCACTTCAAACCAGATCGCTTCCCGGCGGAAATGCTCCTTGTCCCCAAAGAGTACATCGATCTTGATCTTGCCAATGGGGGCGCAGGATAAGCCGGGTACGATGCCATGAAACACTGTCCGAGTAGGCACGAGCTGCTTCGTCTTAACGTTTAGCTTCTCCAGGGTATCACGGTACAAGATGTTGATGTTGCTCCCGCCGTCTATCAACACGTGGGAGAAGCGGGCGGCGCGTCTGTCCGTTGCAAGGGTGGCTTCCAGGACCAAAGCATAAGAGCCGGGAGACGGCATCACCTCTGGATGGTCGGCCCGGCTCCAGCTGATGGGCTTTTCTGACCAATGCATGTGTCCGGCGGGGTTGGCAGCGACCACGCTGACTTCCTGGTGCTCTCGGTGTTTGCTGCGCCAGTCTTCGGGCTGGCTGGTAAAGACGATGTAGGTTGCTTGCTCGTTGGGGAACTCGTCATGCATGGCTCCGACCGCGGGCCGAGCTGCCGGAGGCGGCGGAGGCGGAGGCGGCGGGCCGGCAGGCGGAGGCGGCGCGAGCCCCTCGCCTTTGGAGATTCGGGTGAGCCAATGGCACTTCCGGGTTGTGTGGTTGGACGGCTTCGCGCCGCTGTGGAACTTGCACGGGGCGTCGAGAGTTTGCTCGTAGGAGAAAGCCGGCTGCCAAGCCGGCCGGCCGCCCTTGGGTTTCTTGGGCGTGGGCCGCCCTTCAGGCGGCACGTCTTCAACTGTGGCCACCTGCCGACTGGCGGGAGGCGGCGCGGGGCCCTTGCGCTTGTGGTCGTTCGAGTGGGGGCGTCGGCCGGAATCCCCAGCTGGCGTCTTGGGCGCCGGGTTGAGTACCTTTCCGGACGCGTCTACCCGAAGCTCGGTCTTCATCGAGGAATCGGCGGTGGCGTACTTGTCCGCTATGTCCAGACGCTCGTCGAGGGTAGCCGGCTCGCCGCAGAGAAGCTTGTGCTTGAGGAGGGTGCCTTCTCGGCATCCGGCTGTAAAGTACTCGATGGCTTGCACCTCATGCACCCCCTCGCAAGAATTGCGGAGCTCTGCCCAACGCGTGAGGTAATCGCGAGTGGAATCGGCGGGGCCTTGTACGCACAAGGAGAGCTGTCTGGGCTTGGGAGCCCGCTTGTAGGTGCTGGTGAAGTTGCGGACGAAGGCTTCGGTGAAATCTAGCCAGCTGTTGATGCTGAGAGGCTTGAGGCTGTTGAGCCAGGTTCGCGCCGTGCCTTGCAGCATGAGGGGCACGTACTTCACGGCAATGCGCCGGTTGCCGTTGGCTATGCTGACTGCCGTGGAGTAGTCGATCAGCCAATCTTCCGGCTTCACGGAGCCGTTGTACTTGGGCGTGTCTCTTGGGAGCGAGAACCCTTTGGGGAAGGGCTCGTCGCGGATGCGGGGGCCGAAACAAGGCGGGCCGACATCGTCTTCTTCTTCCAACGCCAGGGATCGCGCCAGGCGGTCGATCCGATGGCGGGCGTCGTTCTCGCCGACTCCTTCGC
>NC_057812.1:129551816-129554177 GCF_018294505.1 Triticum aestivum | reverse complement strand
TGGGATATCTCTCCCCACGGGGTCGAGGCGGAGGCGGGTTGCCCCGCCACTCCATGGCTCGGGGGTGGCCGTCCGCGTCTCGCTCGATGGAGATTCGGGTCCGGCTACGGCTGGCAGCCGGCTCTTTCTCGCGCCGCGTGCGGGTGTCGCTCGTAGCCGGCGTCCGGGACGTCGCGCCGTGATCTCGGCGCGGGGGAGGGCTTCCCGCGCGGGCGTCTGCTTCATGTTGCTGCGCGGCTGCGTCAATCAGTTGCTGGATGCGCCGGGTCATGTGGGGGAGGTCTTCGGCCTCCAAGCCGTCCAACTCGTCTACGGCCGCCTGGGCGGCACGCAAGTTCTCGAGCGGAGTGGCATAGACCGGGCGGTCGACTCCCAGGGTGTCGGCGATGACGGCGCCGCGTTGCTTGACAAGGCCAGCCCGGCTTGGCCCGCCCGGGGCCGGCGTGCCGAAGGCGGCGCGGTCAGCTTCGCGCTGATAGGCCTCAGTGAGGCGTCTTACGGAAGCCAGCCTCCGGCCTTCTGCGAGGAGGGCGAGGCGGCGTGCCTCCAGTGCTTCGTCGTCGGTGTTAGTCGGGAGGGGGGTGAACAAGTCGTGGGCCGCCGCGTGCGGGGCGTCGTGGGCGCTCTCGTCGGCCGGGCCGCCGTGGCCGACAACCATCACTTCGGTGGTGGCAGCGTCGCAGCCGTCGGCTCAAGGAAGCGGGTCGTTGTAGATCGTGACGTTAGTGGGGAAGGTGTCGAACGAGGCCGTGTCGGAGTCGACAGGCATCGGGTCGGTGGAGCCAACCGACTCCAGGCCCGCAGCGGGCTCGCTGGAGACATGGAGCTGACCGAGAAGGTTGGCGAGGTGGTCGGTGCCCGCATCGGAGGCGAGCTTGTCGGAGATGAGGGTTTCGTCGAGGAGATCGGCGAGGCTGCTCGCCGCGCAGATGCTGGTGACGCCTTGCAGCGCGTCGTGGCAAGCGCCATTGGGCGTGCCGGGCTGGCTACGCTCGCGGGGGAGGAAGAGGGTTCCCGTCCAGAACAGGTCTCCGGACGATGGTGCATCTAGCCCCACGGTGGGCGCCAAATGTCGGGTGATAGGTGCGACATATGCCAACGGATGGCTTATCATTGTGGGAGCCAGTAAGACATCGCCGGTGCCTGGAAACGGGATAAGGCGAAGACATGCACGCCGGCAGATCTTACCCAGCTTCGGGGCTCTCCGTGGAGATAACACCCCTACTGCTGCTCTGCGGGGTCTCCGCATGATCACTGGATGAACAAGTAGCTACACAGTGCTCCTTGAGCTGTTTGGTGGGAGGGGGAAGAAGGGCACGGCTAGCCTGCTTCCTCTCCTTGGGTGGTGTCTAAGACTAGCAGGGGGTCGAACCCTTTGCATGGGTGCTCTGGGGGGTTTATATAGGCCCACCCCCCGGGGGTACAATGGTAATCCGACTGGGCGCGGGGCCCAGCCGTCTATGACTGCGCTCGCCGGCTTCTGCGTCGGCTGCTGGGGCCCGCCGACTGGTGGGTCCCGCCGGCTGCCGGCCCCTTGGTCGATAGGCAGGCCCCACTATCCAAGGCCTGGTCGGCGGCTGGTTACTGTGGCTTCATCTTGGTGACGTGGGCTTCGTCGTGGTAGGCGCGGCTATAGTGCCGCCGCCCGTCAGGCGGTCGCTGTAGCCTCACCGCGTCTTGTCTCCTTAATGGGGCGTCTTCTTCGAGGGAGGCGGCAAGCCGGCTGCGGGGAGCCGGCTCTGTCTTGGGCCGACTGGTTGGAGGCGTGGCCGCCTTCGGGCGTCTCTCTGCCCGAAGGGGCCCACCATCTGTGGGCCATGCTGGCGGCCCATCGTGGGTGACACCAAGGTCAACATGGCAACAGTGCCGCGCCGAACGGGTCATGCCTACGCCGTACGGAGCACTGTGCCAGGCGTGCTCCGGGATTCGGGAGTGGCAGGCTTCACTGTAGCCACGCCCCGTCGCACCACCGTTAGGTGGGTGCAAACTTTGAGGGCACGGTCTCGACCGCTTTATGGGAGCCGGCTTCTTGGAGTCGGCCTTCTCATGGCCGGCTTCCCGAAGTCGGCCCTCCCGTGGCGTTCTTCATGAGGGCCAAAGTCGGGCCGCCTTCTGAAAGCCGGTCTGGATGGCTGCCAGCAAGGGGAAGGCGGCTCCATGTCTTGGATTCTCGAGAGCCGGATGGGCTCGTAATTTTTTCCAAAGGGCCATGGGAAGCCGGCTAGGCTACCCATGGCTATTTACTCCGACACCGCCGGAGTTCGTCGAGGAAGAGGCCGGAGAGGCGCTCCCGGGCCGAATCTCGCCGGATTCGGCCGGCGGGGAGCCGGAGTGGCGGCGGGGCGGCGCGCAGGACGCCGG
>NC_057812.1:128903458-128926661 GCF_018294505.1 Triticum aestivum | reverse complement strand
TCCAGATCCAACGAGAGAGAGGGGAGGGGAACGAGAGGGAGACTTGTGGGAAGTGGTGCGGTTAGGGGGTTAGGGTTTCGGCACCATGGGATAAGGGAGTGGGGACGGGCCAGTTAGGCCAGTGGGCCTGCCAGCTGGGCCTTTTGGCCCATTTGGCCAGGGGGTTGGGTTTGCTTTTTTTGTTAGTTTTGTTTTTCTGTGTTTATTCTTTTAGTTTCAGTTTTATTTTTCTTTTAGTTTTTGTTTTATTTTGCTTTTTATTTATTTTCTTTTCTGTTTTAATTCATTTTAAAATACTTAGGCATTTTATAAAAATGTGTTTATTACCACATAATTACATATGCAAACTATGGCACCTCCTGAACATTTTTGTTTTAAATTTTGAAAAATGCTTATTGTTGACATTATTCGAATTTGAATATTTGGAACGGTTTCGAACCATCGCAAGGTTAACAACAGTAATCGTGGTGACGTGGCACCATTAGCGTGGGATTACTATAGCTTAATTACCCAGGCGTTACAAAACTCCTCCACTACAAGAAATCTCGTCCCGAGATTTAGGAGGTAGAAGGAAACAGTGCGGGGTATTCATCACGTAGGCGGTCCTCGCGTTCCCAAGTGGCTTCATCTTCAGAGTGATGCGACCACTGGACCTTGAGGAATTTGATCGCTTTCTGACGTGTGTGGCGTTCAGCTTGGTCGAGAATGCGGATCGGATGCTCTTTATAGAAGAGGTCCTGTTGCAATTCGAGAACTTCATGATCCAGTGCTCGGATTGGATCCTTGAAGCAACGGCGGAGCTGTGACACGTGGAACACATCGTGAACCTGAGAAAGGTTCGGCGGAAGCTCCAGTTGATATGCCACTTTTCCACGCCTTTCGAGAATAGTGAAGGGACCGATATAGCGAGGAGCTAGCTTGCCCTTGATCCCGAAGCGGTGAGCACCCTTCATTGGTGTAACTCGAAGATAAGCCTTTTCGCCCCAGGTTGATAGACCATGTCTTTGTGATGACGGTCATACTGACTTTTCTGACGTGACTGAGCAGTCTTGAGATTCTCGCGAATAATGTGGACTTGTTCTTTGGCCTGTTGGATAATATCCGGACCGAAGAGTGGACGTTCCCCAGTTTTGACCCGTTCAGAGGGGTTCGACACTTTCGTCCATATAACACTTCGAAGGGGGACATCTTCAGACTAGCTTGATAGCTATTATTATAAGAGAACTCGGCATATGGAAGAGATTCCTCCCATTTCTTGCCGAAGGAAATTACACAAGCTCTAAGCATGTCTTCGAGAACTTGGTTGACACATTCAACCTGCCCTTGCGACTGACGATGAAACGCAGTACTGAACGACAGATGAGTTCCCAGAGCTTCTTGGAAACATGCCCAGAATCTTGAAGTGAATAAGCTGCCACGGTCTGAACTGATAACCAGTGGAATACCGTGAAGTGAAACAATTCTGGACATGTAGAGAGTTGCAAGCTGACTAGCAGTTATTGTTTCTTTGACCGCCAGAAAATGTGCAACTTTAGCAAGCCGGTCAATGACGACAAGAATAGCATCATTACCTTTCTGTGATTTGGGAAACCCAGTGACAAAATCCATTTCAACATGGTCCCATTTCCATTCAGGAATAGAGATAGATTCCAGAGTTCTAGCAGGCCTTTGATGCTCTGCTTTGATACGACGGCAAACATCACACTCAGCAACATAACGAGCAATGTCCTGCTTCATATTAGACCACCAGAATCTCTGACGGATGTCCTGGTACATCTTTGTACTACCGGGATGAATTGACAAAGGCGTATCATGAGCTTCTTTCATGACCTTTTTAGTCTGATCCAGGTTTTTCCTCGAACATGGTACCACTAGGCGGCCTTTGAAGTACAAGGCGCCATCATCGGCGATAGTGAAGAATGAGGGCTTTCCTTCTACTAGATGGCGTTTAATCTTATGGACTTCAGAGTCATAACCTTGAATAGTCTTTATACCATCTACGAGATCTGGTACGACAGCCAGGGTATTTAGAGAGCCCTTAGTAACAACACGAAGATTCATCTTTTGGAACTCTGGGGGAGGGGGAGCAAGTGCACCAGGGGGAACAATATGAAGGTTCAGCTTTTTGAATTCTTCAACAAGCGAGGGCTGAACTTTGTGAACCTGGAGGTGGTTGCAGTAAGACTTGCGGCTCAAGGTGTCGGTGTCAAAATCGGCGGATCTCGGGTAGGGGGTCCCGAACTGTGCGTCTAAGGAGGATGGTAACAGGAGGCAGGGGACATGATGTTTACCCAGGTTCGGGCCCTCTTGAAGGAGGTAATACCCTACGTCCTACTTGATTGTTCTTGATGATATGAGTATTACAAGAGTTTATCTACCACGAGATCGTAGAGGCTAAACCCTAGAAGCTAGCCTATGGTATGATTGTTTTTTTTCTATCGACTAGCCTGGCCTGGTTTATATAATGCACCAGAGGCCTAGGATAACAAGAGTCCTAGCCGAATACGGCGGTGGGGGGAGGAGTCCTTGTCTTGACCACCAAGTCTTGTGGAAATCTTCCTTGTATGCGGCAGCTGTCCGAACTGGCCCATGAGTATACGGCCATGGGGGTCCTTGGCCCAATATAACTGACCGGAAGACGACGTGGTGAGTACCCCCTAGTCCAGGACACCGTCAATAGCCCCCTGAACCGGTCTTCAAGTTGGGGATGCTCCTCGATTCTTCTGAACTGTTCTTCATATTCGGTCGTCGGTCTTGAAAACTGGTTCAACAAATCTTCTTCGATCTTGAGGATCACCAACATGCATCCGAAGAGTTTATACGTCGGGTATCCGAGGGGCCCCTTTAAGTTTTCGGCCTTTATCAATGCCTTGTCTATTTTTATGCCACGCATCGGGTTTGAAGTTGTTCCTGGGCGACAGCGTCCTCTTGCGTCCGAGCTCCAACGCCGGACTATATTCGTGGTATCTTTTGCAGACAAGCACCAACGCCGGACCGCTTCCGAGTTCCAATGCCGGAATGTATCCGAGCTCCAATGCCGGACTATGTCCAAGATCCAACGCCGGACTGTATCCAAGCTCCAACGCTGGACTATATCCAAGGTGTCATAAATCACCTTGGTTCAAAAAAGTTGAAGGAGTTTAGCTGAGCTTAATGCCGGAAATGCCCTCTATGGAGCCAGCCACTAGCGCCCGAGCTTTATGCCGGACTGCTTCCGAGGTGGTGCACCACCCCGACTGTGGGCCGATTTTTGTCAATATTTTTTATTGGTGCAATTTATTCTCTGCCGAGATATATAGCTAGTATCCCTCAAGGTGTGTATCGGTCTAAAACCCGAGATGCACCTGAAGGATGACATAAGACCACTGATCCCAGTAGCCGCTGAGACTCAGGTTGATTTGCAAAATCGGTCTGAGGATCAACTCCTAGCTCGGCAGAATACTTCGGGACACAAAAAGCGTGTGCAGAGTCCTCGAGACTCAGGTTGGGTGCGGCCGACCAACCTAAGGATCATAATCTCCTCGAAAACTATATTGCACTTAAATTTTCTGCACTGGATTGCCAATGCAGTAGCCCCCGAGACACTGGTGAGGTGGCAACACCAGATCAGGGGATCGATACGCCCCTTTAATATTAGTAAATGATAAGCCCGAAACCCAGTAGCCCCCGAGCCTTAATGCAGGCACGGGTGGCTGAATTAAGGATCGATATCCAGAGTAAAATCACAAATTATGTGTAATAATTCTATGTATCCAAGTACCTTACATCATTAATGCTCAGATCCGCATTGTACAAAACTTTGTTGACCGACCATCGGCTTCCACCTCCTTGGCTAGTAGCCAAGGAGTGTTTGTCCTACTTTATGAAGCCTTTATGAGGGCAAATATTTACAACAAACAAGGCAATCTGGCCATATGGTTTTATAAACAAAGGTACGTAGAGAGATATGTTATATCACTGTTTAACATAATAAATGTCTTCCAAAGAAAATAATCCCGCTATCGGTTCCTTTCTTTGGGTTGTCATGTTGAGCATGATCATGAAACCTCAGCTCTAATGTAAGAGCAAAATTTTGAGGATTTAGTTTGGGAGGCCAATTACTAGCCCCCGGTAGTGTTCGGCGACAGTCGAGGTCAAGCCGTAAACACTTCGGCCAATGTTATGAATGGCCAGTCATTTAACACAGTCATCGGATCGCTGACCAGTTTACGCTTATTGTGGCAGTCAGTTTTCGGCTTTCTTCACTGAGGTGCTTAACCGTGTGAGCTGGAAGCACAATCGCAGTGGTTCTCCCTTTGCACACCTAGCCAAACAAAGCGGAACGTAGGAGGCAAGCGCAGGAGCCGGGCAACCTAACTATTGACCGAAGACACAATTTGAAACCGATGCATATTTAGTAATATCCGAGAATGTTTTTGCCGAATCTCTAAAGGTGTCCGGCGTTGCACTGCAAGACTTGTGCCGAAAACGCACAAATAGTTTGAAAGTGCCATCAGCTTGGAAAACCAAAAAAACGTCAGTAAAAACTTGACGTCCGAACAAGATCAAGTGTTCGGTGCCAATCCGAAAATTGGAAGGAAAAAAATTGTGCTTCTGTCGTGCTTTAACATGACACATCCGATCTCAAGACTTCACGTGGGTCAGCCTACGGCTTCAAGCTCCTTATCCCAAAGGCGGAGTACTTCTCCGAGGTCAGTTTAGCAAACTAAACTCAAGCAGCTTTCAAAGAGAAGACAGGCTATCTGGCTATTAACCATAAACTCGAGTCGAAAAAGGAGCGGTAGAAAAAGACTTTGCAACGACCAAGAAGAAAACACATTTACTATAAAACAACTCATATAAATTTTAAGAGCCCCCAAGTGACTTGGGTAAAAGAATTTTATGTATAATGATTGTATGTACCAAAGTACTTATATCATATATGTGTTCACCCGAACTTTATACGCGTCTTAACCGACCATCGGCTTCTCCCTCTTCGGTCAAGGGCCGAAGAGTGTTATGTACTCCACCTATCGAGAATATCGATGGTGTTTCTGATAACCAGGCAATCAGGCCATAAGGCTGTAACAGACAAAGCGCGCTTAGGGAACTTATGTTATATTACTGACGAAGTGTAAGAAGCATCTTCGAAGAAAATAGTACCCCCACCAATACCTTTCTTCGGTGCTCATTGTTACTATGAGATTTGTGCAATAGATTTTTTGTACTCATGAGTTCCGTTGTGTGCCGACCATAATTGAAAACAATAAGAGCGCTAGCTATCGGCTTCACCCAGTCTGAGGTCCGGCTCGGATGACCCGATCGTGAAAATCGCAGAGGTGCTCCCTTTACTCCCTAGCCGAACAATCGGGAACGTAGGGGTAAACACAGGAGCGAGGCAACCCATCTTGCAAATCGCTTAAGTCAATATGGTGCATATTGTGGCGTAATACACGAAGAAGGAACGAAGCCGTACAAGTATAATCATATGCAAGAGGAAAGGCTTCATAAAGGAAGCCCCCAAGTGAACTGGGTATTTGAATTTGTGTGTCACAAACAAAGTTTTGACAAGGAGATTTTTTGCAAGCAACTTGTTTCCAAAAAAGTATAATGCTTGGTCGAACCGAACACAAGTTAAAAAATTTAAAACTTCAAGCATGAAGGCAACTTAGCTGGGTAATCTGTTTGGTATTAATGACGCGGTCCGAGCTTGATGCGGGACAAGGTTCCATCCCACAAGCCGGTCCCGAGGTGGCAGAGCAAAGAGCTCAACACTCCGAAGTGGTGACATAGCACGGTCAATGCAGGCCGGCAGAGTGATGCCGAAGTCCCCAGCATGGGGTAATGAAGTGCTGACGAAGCCCCCCGTCCAGCCGAGGTGACGTGGTATGTCAGTACGTCGAGTTGACGATACTGCCCAACCCGGATCATTTTCTTGTGCACAAAAAATAGTGCAAACCAGAGATAATAATAATAATAATGATAAAAAATGTTGCATAATAAATAATTTATGCAAAGTGAGTAACAAAAGAAATATGGCCTGGCGCCGAAGTCAATGTCGATGCAGGGCGTCGGCGTGATGCGGTAAAGGTGTGGCAAAGCCTGAATTCACACGTCAGTCCAAGTTCCGGATGCGGCGTTCGTCGGACTATGTACGGAAACTGACCGAACCACCATGCGACCATCCTTAGTGCGGCCATCATTCGATAGACCTGTGTACAGATGATGGAACCAACCAGAGTAATAATTTCTTGGGAAAAATAAACCCCAACAAGCAAAAATTACTAGGATTAATAGCACCTGGTTTATTCGTTGTAGCAATCCGAAGGAAGGTGACTCCCAAAATTGGGACTCGATCCGCACACCCATTGCCTGATGGGCGATAAAGCGGCGGCATGGCGATGCTAGCGAAGGTTGGCTTGCGGAGGCAAAGCCCTCGGTCCATCTAACGTGACGAAGCTGGTCGGCTAGTGACGCTGAAGTCTCCGGAGTAGGTTGATGAAGAGATGGCGAAGCCCCCGGTCCAGCCGAGATGTCGAAGCCTCAATGTCAGCCGATGAGTCGAAGTATGTCGGTGTGATGGACATCGGCTTAAAGAAGCAACAGTGTGGCCCTATCGATGTCGGTCGTGACGTGGTCGATGCCGGCTTGATGAAGTGACCGTGCGGCGATGCCAGTGTGCCCGCTCCGTGTAATCCGTGGGGCGGCGATGTTGGTGATGATTTATCCTTCGCGATGCCGAACTCTTGTTCGGCTTGCCGAGATGATGGTCCGAAGAAGTTGAGCTCGTCTCAACAAAGCGACGACGTGTCTAGCGTAGGTCGGCAGCCTTGGAGCAATATTACCGTACTAGTTTGACACCAACATGATGATGAAGATGACCTCAAGGGAGGCTTAAAATTTTACGGGCACGTGTTTAAAAATGACGCGCAATACCCTAGAAGAGAATTCCTCTAAAAAGGTTGTCCAATATCACGTTCATAAAGAAACATGAATTCGGGTCGGATCCGTATTCGCACAGAAAACAAATCCAAAAATTGGTCCACTCATCGCAAGGTTCTCGGAGTTTGAACCGTCGAATCGAGCTGAAATTTGGAGGGGCGGTAGATATGGGAATTCCGCAGTAGATGAACGGTTGGATCTTCCAAAGGACCTCCGAGTCGGGCTCTGGAGACCATTCCCTAAACTCGTCCAGATTCCCGTCCAGATTTGACTGGGCTCCGGTATATCGTAGTTTGTCGGAGATTCCTCCATCAAAACTCGATGAAATTTTCTAGGGTTGTTGTAGACTCAACTCCACACAATTCCAACAAAACGATCGTTAAAACGACACTCGAGGAGGCGGTGGCGGCGGATACGTGTCCGCTGTCCAGAAAAACAGCACGGTCGCCCGAGGGCAATGTTGACGTTGAGCCCCCGGGTTCCATGGATGATTCCTCCATGTTCTTGATAAAGATCGGAGTTGGTGTTGATGAAGGCCCTCATCCGAACATGATGATCGAAGGCAGGGCACAGTCCTCGGTCAAGCCAAGGTGACCAGTCGAGCCGGTGACGTAGATGTCAACGTCGCAGTTAATCTGCGGATGAGCCATCGATCCTTTTGCCGATCACACAGCGGAACTCTCAATGAAAGCACCAATGTCGGTGTCAAAACCGGCGGATCTCGGGTAGGGGGTCCCGAACTATGCGTCTAAGGCGGATGATAACAGGAGGCAGGGGACATGATGTTTACCCAGGTTCAGACCCTCTTGAAGGAGGTAATACCCTACGTCCTGCTTGATTGTTCTTGATGATATGAGTATTACAAGAGTTGATCTACCACGAGATCATAGAGGCTAAACCCTAGAAGCTAGCCTATGGTATGATTGTTTTTTTCTATCGACTAGCCTGGCCTTGGTTTATATAATGCACCAGAGGCCTAGGATAATAAGAGTCCTAGCCGAATACGCCGGTGGGGGAGGAGTCCTTATCTTGACCACCAAGTCTTGTGGAAATCTTCCTTGTATGTGGCAGCTGTCCGAACTGGCCCATGAGTATACGGCCATGGGGGTCCTCGGCCCAATCTAACTGACCGGGAGACGGCTTTGGTGAGTACCCCCTAGTCCAGGACACCGTCACAAGGCATCAGCCATTACATTAGCCTTGCCGGGGGTATAGGATATACCCACGTCAAAGTTTGCAATAGTCTCCATCCATCTCTGCTGACAGAGGTTCGGGTCTGGTTGAGTAAATAGGTACTTTAGACTTTGGTGGTCGGTGAAGATCTCGCAACGATTACTGAGAAGGTAATGTCGCCACTTCTTCAGTGCATGAATGACAACAACTAGCTCGAGGTCGTGAACTGGGTAGTTTTCTTCATGAGGGTGCAGTTGACGATAGGCATAAGCAATCACTCTGCGCTCTTGCATTAGGACACAGCCTAATCCTTGATGGGAAGCGTCGCAATAAATGACGAAGTCCTTCTTAGTATCAGGTGGAGCAAGCACTGGGGCAGAAGTCAACTTGTCTTTGAGCGCCTGGAAACTTTCCTGACACTTGTCTGTCCATTGGAACTTGACACCCTTATGCAACAGATTAGTCATAGGCCTGACAATCTTGGAGAAGTTCTCGACGAATCGACGGCAATAGCTGGCGAGACCGAGAAAACTTCGGACTTGCTTGACATTATTCGGAGGAGTCCAATCGAGAATAGCCTGAACTCGTTCAGGTTTGATGGCAATACCATCCTTGGAGATGACATGCCCAAGATTGGTTACTTCGGGGAGCCAGAACTCACACTTGAAATACTTAGCATACAGTTGATGCTCTTGAAGCTTTTCCAGCACAAGACGAAGATGTTCAGCATGTTCTTCTTTGTTCTTGGAAAATACCAGGATATCATCCAGATAAACCATGACGAACTTGTCGAGGTAATCCATGAATATGTAGTTCATCAGACAAGAGAAGGTGGTGGGAGCATTCGTTAAGCCGAATGACATGACGGTGTACTCGTATGACCCATACCGAGTCACGAAGGCGGTATTTGGGATATACTCTTCATGAACACGGATCTGGTGGTAACCCAACCTCAAGTCGAGTTTGAAGAACACTAATGAGCCGGCCAGTTGATCATAAAGATCATTAATCCGAGGAAGAGGGTATTTGTTCTGAATGGTATCTTGGTTTATAGGACGGTAGTCTTGGACTAATCGGTTCGTCCCATCCTTCTTCTTAACAAAGAGAGAAGGTGCTCCCCAAGGAGAGCAACTTGGGCGAATGAAACCTTTGCTAAGAGATTTGTCGATTTCCTCCTTCGGCTCAATGAGTTCATGTGGCGGCATCTTGTAGGGTCGTTTGGCTATAGGAGTGGTGCATGGTTTCAAGTCGATGATGAATTCGATAGCTCTAGCAGGGGGAATCCCTGGAATTTCTTCCGGAAATACGTCTTGGAATTCACGAACAACGGGAATGTTTTCAATGCCCTCGAGTGGTGCAGCGTTCAATGCATTCAAGGCATAAAGCCATGCCTCGGCGTTCTGAACTAGATGAGCCTGGTAAGCAATTATTTCATTAGAAGGGTGTAGCAGATGGACGGTCTTAGTGGCGCAAACTATAGAAGCAGTATGCGCTTTCAACCAATCCATTCCCAGAATGAGGTCGATGCTACAAGACTTCAGTACGATGGGAGAGACAAGGAATTCCAGTCCTTCAATTTCAACGGGAACGTTGTGACTAACCATAGAGGTTTGACATTGGCCCGCAGGAGTGTGTACCATGATGGTAGTGTTCATCTCTTCGTATCTAATGCTATGCATGCATGAATGCAAACTCAGCTGATATGAATGAATGTGATGCTCCTGTATCAAATAAAACGGATGCTGGTACAGAATTTACAAGGAGTGTACCCATCACAGTAGCAGGCTGGTCTAGAACTTCAGTCAGATCAACGTGGTTGGCATGAACACGGCCATAAGACCTGGCATTGTTGTTGCGAGGCTGGTTGCTTCCACGGCCAGTTGCAGGGAGGGCCAGTTGATTCTGGTTCTGGTTGAATTCCCTAGCACGGTGTCCTGGCTGACCACAGCTGAAGCACATACCATTATTGGGAGTGGGAATAGGAGCTCGGGGTGGTGGAGCTGGAAGTCTTGGCTGCCTAGTTGGTGGGGGAGGCAGACGTGGTGCAGCATAGGACTGCCTTGGAGCAGGTGCAGTTGGCTGGTACATGCTGTTGGGAATCCATATCCTACGCTTCTGCGCTTCTGCGAGGATGGCCTTGTTCACCAAGGTGGCGAAATCAGCAAAGTCATGCACTAAAAGTGCAAGCTTGATGTCAGCTTGGAGGCCATCATGGAACTTCTCCTGTCTGCGTGCATCAGTTGCAATGTCTTCTTCAGCATAGCGGGACAGATCCAGAAACTCCCGTTGATAAGCTTCCACATTTTTGTTGCCCTGAGTGAGGTTGCAGAACTCGCGCTTCTTCCGGTCCATGACTCTGTAACACCCCGGATATGACTTACCCAATATGTATTCCAACTCTTGCCGTTTCCGGCCTTAAGTTATTTTATTTTCTCGGGTTCGGGTTTTTTGTCTCCGTGTGTTGTTGTCATTGTCATGCATCTCATATCATGTCATCATGTGCATTGCATTTGCATACGTGTTCATCTCATGCATTCGAGCATTTTCCCCGTTGTCCGTTTTGCATTCCGGCGCTTCGTTCTCCTCCGGTGGTCATTTCTAGATTTCTTTCGTGTGTGGGGATTAAACATTTCCGGATTGGACCGAGACTTGCCAAGCGGCCTTGGTTTGCTACCGGTAGACCGCCTGTCAAGTTTCGTATCATTTGGACTTCGTTTGATACTCCAACGGTTAACCGAGGGACCGAAAAGGCCCCGTGTGTGTTGCAGCCCAACACCCCTCCAATTTGGCCCAAAACCCACCAAAACCCTCTCCATCATCTAGAGCGTTCGATCACGATCGCGTGGCCAAAAAGCGCACCTCATTTGGACTCTCCTAGCTCCCTCCACCTCTATATAAAGACCCCTCCTCCAAATTCGCGGATCCCCTCTCCTAAACCCTAAAAAAATCCCAGATCCGGCTGCGCCGGACACGTCCAACTCCGACCGGACGTTGACTGCCGACACCGCCGGCCAACCACGCCTTTCCACGTGGTGGCCATGTGCCCACATCGCCACCGGCCCGGGCAGGCCCGCACCGGGCCCTCCAAGCCCATCGGGCGCCGCCACCCTTCGCCGCCGATCCGCTCCGCTCTGCCCGCCTCAGCCCGTCTCCGCCGCGCCGGCGCATTGCCTGCGCCGCCGACCAGCCGGCGCCGTCGCCGCCCGGCGTCCTGCGCGCCGCCCCGCGCCGTGGGCGCCGCCCCGCCGCCTCTCCGGCTCCCCGCCGGCCGGATCCGGCGCGATCCAGCCCGGGAGCGCCTCCCCGCCGCCTCCTCGTTCAACTCCGGCGATCCCCGTCGCAGTTGCCGGCCAACCTCGATCCGCGTGACGCCGGATCTCAGATCTGAAAAACTCCTCTTGGTTGACTTTTTGCCCGAAACCCTAGTTCATGTTGCCCTGTTCATTGTGCCATAACGTTGCATCCGTAGCTCCGTTTCGCACATATAGCATATCAAAATGTTCGCCTCAGAGAGCACATCATTTCATTCCATTGCATCATTTTCATTTGAGTTTATCTTGATGCCCGAAATGCTATTAGAAGAGTGCTACTTGAGTTAATTGTCAGATCTGCTACTTCATTTAGATATTTGTCATTTTTGCCATGATTATTGTGCGCATTATATGCCCATGAGCTCTACATATGTTTTGTTAAGGGTTTTGCCATATTTCCATAGGTGCAACCCATGTATTTTTGTGATGTGTGTGGTGACTAGCACAAGCTTGCAAAGTGAGGCACTTGATAATGCTGATTTCAGGGACTTAGCATTTCCACTAAGTCCTTGAGCTGTTTATCTCATATGGCCATATGTTCATGTTGTTTCCTAGTGATCCGTTCCTCTTTTGAGGATGATCAGTAAGGATGTTTTGTTAATTTTGTAGTGCTCTATCCATCATGTCTTTGTTTGTAATTATGGAGTACCCTAGCTTGAGTCAATCGAGCTCTACTTTTGCTACTTCGTGAATCTGGGCAGATTGTCTACTTGTTAGCGATTTTGCCGAGGATGTTGTAGTTGATCCGTGCATGCTATGCTATTGTTCTTGCCATGTATAGCTTTCATTTTGTGTGTTCTTGATGGGTGTATGCTTAACTTGTCATGACTTGCTCCGTAGTGAGTGCATCGAGCTCGTAAACATGCCTACTTGATATCTGTTTCAGCATGCTCCAGTTTTCACTAAGTCTGAGAACTGATTATGTTTTTGCCATGTTCACATGCTTGCAATTGTATTTTGTGATCCCTCTTGGCTCAAGGTCACTAAGGGACTTTTGTTAAGCTCTTTGAGTAGCTACATGCCAAGCTTTACTTTGCCATGTTCAGGTCCTGTAGAATATAGTTTTGTTGCTCCGAAGAGTGCTATCTGATCTGAAATTCCAGACAAGTGTTGATTTCACTAAGTCTGAGATCTGTTTGTCATATGCATTTTTTTCCATGCTTGTTTGAACCTATTAATGGATGAATTGGCCGTAGCTCAGTGCTAGACTTTTGTTAAGCATCTTGAATGCATCCTTGCCATGTATTTTGTTGTCTTGTTTGGGTGCTGTAGCATATTCATCTTGTTGCATTTAGATGACTACTTGCTGTAAATCGCAGAACGTGGCCATATTTGAATCGCTTGCCATTTCCAAACCGTAACACCGATTCCGGCATTCTTTATATCATTTTCAAGCGATTTCATCTCATCTTTCCAGTGGCACACTTGGATTCCCAAGTTGAGGCCAGTTTCTTGCATCCCTTGTCAAATCTTGCATATGCATCCCGCATCGCATCCCGCATAGCATACCATCTTTGCATCTTATTGTTTGAGCTTTGCACGTGGTTGATTGTGTTCCGTTTGTTTGCTTGTATTGTTTGGGTAGATCCGGGAGACGAGTTCGCTAATGAGGAGCCCATTGAGTTTGCTTTCGAGGATCCAGTCAACTCTGACAACTTTGCAGGCAAGATGATCATACCCTCGAAATCACTACTATCTTTGCTATGCTAGATTGCTCGCTCTTTTGCTATGCCAATGCTATGATGCCTACCACTTGCTTTCAAGCCTCCCAAATTGCCATGTCAAACCTCTAACCCACCATGTCCTAGCAAACCATTGATTGGCTATGTTAACGCTTTGCTCAGCCCGTCTTATAGCGTTGCTAGTTACAGGTGAAGATTGGAGACCGTTCCTTGTTGGAACATTATTTTACTTGTTGGGATACCATTATATTGCCATGTTATCTTAATGCATCTATATACTTGGTAAAGGGTGGAAGGCTCGGCCTCTTGCCTAGTGTTTTGTTCCACTCTTGGCGCCCTAGTTTCTGTCATATCGGTGTTATGTTCCCGTATTTTGCGTTCCTTACGCGGTTGGGTTATAATGGGAACCCCTTGATAGTTCGCCTTGATTAAAGCTTTTCCAGCAATGCCCAACCTTGGTTTTACCATTTGCCACCTAGCCTCTTTTTCCCTTGGGTTTCCAGAGCCCGAGGGTCATCTTATTTAAACCCCCCCCCCCCCGGGCCAGTGCTCCTCTGAGTGTTGGTCCAACTGAGCTGCCTGCGGGGCCACCTCGGGGCAACTTGAGGGTTGGTTTTACTCGTAGCTAGTCTCATCTGACTGTGCCCTGAGAACGAGATATGTGCAGCTCCTATCGGGATTTGTTGGCACATTCGGGCGGTGTTGCTGGTCTTGTTTTAACCTGTCGAAGTGTCTTGAAGAACCGAGGTACCGAGTCTGATCAGAACGTCTCGGGAGGAGGTCTATTCCTTCGTTGACCGTGAGAGCTTGTCATGGGCTAAGTTGGGACTCCCCTGCAGGGATTTGAACTTTCAAAAGCCGTGCCCGCGGTTATGGGCAGATGGGAATTTGTTAATGTCCGGTTGTAGATAACTTGAACCTTAACTTAATTAAAGTGAATCAACTGAGTGTGTTACCGTGATGGCCTCTTCTCGGTGGAGTCCGGGAAGTGGACACGGTGTTGGAGTAATGCTTGCGCAGGTTGCCCTAGTTTCTCGCTCACGCTTTGCCTCCTCTTCTCGCTCTCTTTTGCGAACAGGATAGCCACCACATATGCTAGTCGCTTGCTGCAGCTCCACATATATTTACCTTGCCATACCTATTAAGCTTAAATAGTCTTGATCGCGAGGGTGCGAGATTGCTGAGTCCCTGTGGCTCACAGATTACTATTACACCAGATGCAGGGCCCGACGATTCCGCTCCAGGTGACGCGCTTGATCTCAAGTGGGAGTTCGACGAGGACTCTCAATGATACTATGTTTCCTTTCCTGATGATCAGTAGTGGTGCCCAGTTGGGGGTGATCGGGACCGTGTCGCATGTTGGGTTATCTTTTATTTTGGCGCCGTAGTCGGGCCATGAGTGTTTGAATGATGTAATGTTATTTATATACTTGATTGACATGGCGAGTGTAAGCCAACTATGTTATATCCCCTTTTATTATCTATATATTACATGGGATGTTGTGAAGATTGCCTAACTTGCGACATATGCCTTCAATGCGATTATGCCTCTAAGTCGTGCCTCGACACATGGGAGATATAGTCGCATCGAGGGTGTTACAAGTTGGTAATCAGAGCCTTCCCCGACCTTAGGAGCCCCATTGCTTGTTCGTTTTTAGCGGTCGAGTTGTGTCTAGAAAAATGTTTTGAGTCATTTAGGAATTATATATCGGAGAGTTTAGGAATTCTTTTTACTTCCCAGTCTCCTCATCGCTCTGGTAAGGCATCCTGGCGTAGAGTTTTGACTCTTCTCTTCTCAAATTTCACTAAAAAAATTTAGGATCACGCGGGTATCTTGGAATCGTTCCGATGGTTTCATGACGAGAACATTGTCTTGGTGCCTCCTGTCAGGGGTTTTGTGGAAGTGTCCCGGGGAGTTGAGCTCTGAGGTGTTGTCGTCATAATTTTATCGTTGCAGTTCTGGAATACCTGAGTTTAGTACACCGACATCGAAAATCTCTTTTATGCAGTTCATTGGTGAGATAACCTCGACGCCACCCAGTACTGGGGCGGGAGTTCGGGAGTATCGCCATAACTTGTATAACGGATGCTTTTCGAAGGTTGAGGTAGATGGTTTCCGAAGGTTTTCTCGGTTATGTGTTGAAGGATGGATACAGCTAGATGTAGGATTTGCTAGATTTGGGTGAGATATTATGCTTCCCCTGTATCCCCAACACCTGATTGCATAACCGGAAAGGTTCGGGAGTTTCATAGGTGGGAATTCTTGTAGCTCTAGTTCTTCTTCCACGGATATTTGGTTTGAGATTGGGATTTCTTACTGAGTATTCGTTCTTGATCTGTACCTTGTTGATTTATTTCTCTACTTAAATTCTACGTGGCTTCTCAATTTATGGATATGTGACCATTTCAAGAGGAATGCATTCGTTCATTTTGTTCGGAGGTGGAGACTATATGTTGCAATTTTCATTCCGTTAGATTCAGCTTCATTTTATCTGTCTATGTGCTAACGGTGGTCAACCTCTTCAGGATGGCTCCCGTTAAGAGCACCAATCAGAATCAGAATCAGGATCCGCCACGACCTCCACCTCCTCCGGAGGCATGGCAAGCTGTGATGGCCGCAACCAATGCAAACACACAGTTGATCATGCAAATTCTCCAAGAGCGCAATCAAGGCAACCAAAGGAACCAAGGCAACAATCAGAATCACTTTGCTACACTCAACCAGTTCCTTGCTAACGGGCCAAAGACTTTCAGCAATTGTGTTGAGGCAACCGATGCTGACGATTGGCTCGTGGATCTGTGCAAGCATTTAGAGTGTAGTAACGTCAGGCCTGAGGACTTCGTCAAGTTCGCTTCCTTCCAACTCAAAGATCAAGCTGCAGAATGGTTCCAGCAGTACAAGGATTCCAGAGGTGGACGTGTGATCACTTGGGATGAATTCCGTCAAGATTTCAGAGCTCACCATATTCCCCAGAGCGTGGTTGAAAGCAAGCGTGAGGAATTCCGCAACCTGAAGCAAGGCTCTTTGTCTTTCTATGACTACAACAAGTTGTTCCAGAAGCTCGCCCGCTTTGCCAAGCAGGACGTACCTGATGAGAAGAGCATGATATACCAGTTCATGGGTGGTCTCAGAGAAGAAATTCAGCTAGCTCTTGTTCTCTTTGAGCCCTTGAGGTACGATGAGTTCTACAACATGGCATTGAAGCAAGAGGCCGCTCAACTGAGGTGTGATGCTTCCAAGAAGCGAGCCAGAGATGCTACTCCTTCTTCCTCTACTCAAGTGGACAAGCAGCAGAAGTATTGGCTTCCTCCTCCTCCGTTCCGTCAGCCGTATTAGCAGAAGAGCAAAGGTGGCAGTGGATCTTCCCACCCACCCAACCCTGGCTTTCAGAACAAGACTTCGTCTCAAGCTCCAAGATCGAGTGCTCCGTATCACCGTCCGCTTTCAGAGGTCACGTGCAACAAGTGCCAACAGAAGGGTCACTATGCCAACAAGTGTCTCGATCAGAGGCGTCTCCCTCCTCCTCCTCCTGTCAGATCGGCAAGTACACCTGTGGTCAAGCATAACCCCAAGCACGCCAAGGTCAACTTGATGAACGCAGCTCAGGCAGAGGACTCGTCAGATGTCGTCATGGGTAACCTTCCTGTTAATGATATTCCTGCAAAAGTACCTTTTGACTCTGGTGCATCGCATTCCTTCATGTCATTCCCATTTGCATCGGAGAACAATTTTAGTACTAAGGCTTTACCTAGAGCTATGCAAGTCGTCTCTCCGGCTAAGCGTTTGAGTTCTAGTATGATGGTTCCGGATAATTCTATCTTGATGGGTGATTTCAAGTTTCTGGCTTCTCCAATGGTTCTTGGTAACTCGGATATTGATCTTATTCTCGGGATGGATTGGCTTTCTAAGCACAAGGCTCAGCTTGATTGTGCAGCCAGACAGATTCAGTTGACTCATTCGTCTGAGGATGTAATTGTCTTTGCCGCTCGGGATAATACCATCCGTCTGTTTTCTCTCAATGAGAAGGGTGAACTGGATGCCATCTTGCAAATTCCAGTCATTTGCGAATATCAAGACGTCTTTCTAGAAGAGCTTCCAGGAATGCCTCCGCACCGGCCAGTTGAATTCGTCATTGATCTTGAGCCCGGCACGGAACCTGTGTGCAAGCGTCCTTACAAGCTCGGACCTGAAGAGTTGAAGGAGCTGAAGAAGCAACTCGATATTCAAGAGAGAATGGGTCTCATCCGGCCTAGTTCTTCTCCGTGGGGTTGTGGTGTTCTTTTTGTGAAGAAGAAGGATGGAACGGACCGACTTTGTGTTGATTACCGTCCATTGAACAAGAAGACTATCAAGAACAAATACCCACTTCCCAACATCAACGAGCTGTTCGAACAACTCAAAGGTGCCCAAGTATTCTCCAAGCTTGATCTCCGTATGGGTTATCATCAGATTCGAATCCGTGAACAAGATATTCCCAAGACGGCTTTTAGGACAAGCTATGGTTCATATGAATACACTGTCATGTCTTTTGGCCTCGTCAACGCTCCTCCGATGTTCTCTCGCATGATGAACTTCATCTTCAACGCCTACACCAATGATTCGTTTTTGTCTATCTCGACGACATTCTGGTTTTCTCGAAGAATAAGGAAGATCATGCCAAGCACTTGCGTTTGGTACTCGATAAGTTGAGAGAACACAAGTTCTATGCCAAGTTCTCCAAGTGCGAATTTTGGCTCGATGAGGTTCTTTATCTTGGTCATATCATCTCTGCCAAGGGCATTGCCATGAATCCTGAGAAGGTGTCTGCAGTTGTGAATTGGGAACCTCCTCAGAACATGAAGCAACTCCATAGCTTCCTCGGTCTCGCAAGCTACTGCCGAAGATTCGTTGAAAACTTTTCTAAGATCGTGAAGCCTCTCTCTAATCTTCTCCAGAAGCACGTCAAGTACGTTTGGTCTCTGGAGTGTGACATTGCTTTCAACACTTTGAAAGAGAAATTGATCACTGCTCCAGTTCTGACTCCGCCTGATGAATCCAAACCGTACGAGGTCTTTTGTGATGCCTCTCTCCAAGGTCTTGGCGCAGTATTGATGCAAGAGAAGAAAGTTGTTGCCTATACCTCTCGCCAGTTGAAGCCCAATGAGAAGAACTACCCCACTCATGATCTCGAGTTGGCGGCAGTTGTGCATGCTCTTTTGACTTGGAGACATCTCTTATTGGGAAGAAAAGTGGACATCTTCACTGACCACAAGAGTCTCAAGTACATCTTCACTCAGCCTAATCTCAACCTCAGGCAAACTCGATGGGTCGAAATGATTCAAGAGTGTAATCCAAGTATAGAGTATACTCCAGGCAAGGCCAATGTGATTGCTGACACATTGAGCAGGAAGGCTTATTGCAACAGTCTGATTCTCAAGCCTTATCAACCCGAGCTTTGTGAAGCTTTCCGCAAACTCAATCTGCAAGTTGTTCCTCAAGGTTTCCTCGCCAACCTTCAAGTCTCTCCTACCTTGGAAGACCAGATTCGCCAAGCCCAGCTTCTTGATGCTATGATGAAAAAGGTGAAGATTGGGATTGCCAAGAGCCAACCCAAGTACAAGTGCTACCGCCTTGATGACAAGGACACTCTCTTCTTCGAGGATCGTATTGTTGTGCCCAAAGGTGACCTCCGTAAAGTGATCATGAACGAGGCTCACAATTCTCTCCTCTCCATCCACCCTGGGAGCACGAAGATGTATCAGGACCTCAAGCAGGCTTATTGGTGGACTCGAATGAAGCGCGAGATCGCTCAGTTCGTGAATGAATGTGATGTCTGCAGAAGAGTGAAGGCAGAACACCAAAGGCCAGCTGGTCTCCTCCAACCTCTTGCCATTCCAGAATGGAAGTTTGACCATATTGAAATGGACTTCGTGACTGGGTTTCCAAAGTCCAAGCGTGGCAATGATGCTATATTCGTTGTCATCGACAAACTCACCAAAGTGGCTCACTTTCTGCCTATCAAAGAGTCAATCAATGCAGCTCAATTGGTGGAACTCTATACCTCTCGAATTGTCTCTCTGCACGGTATTCCACAAGTGATCTCTTCAGACCGTGGCAGCATCTTTACCTCCAAGTTTTGGGATTCTTTTCAGAAGGCCATGGGCACCAACATCCGCTTCAGCACAGCTTTCCATCCTCAAACTAGCGGTCAAGTCGAGCGTGTCAACCAGATTCTTGAAGATATGCTCAGTGCTTGTGTGATCTCCTTCGGCATGAAGTGGGAGGATTGTCTTCCATATGCTGAATTCTCCTACAACAATAGTTTTCAAGCAAGTTCGGGCAAGGCCCCATTTGAAATTATGTATGGCAGGAAGTGTCGTACCCCTCTCAACTGGTCTGAAACCGGTGAACGTCAGCTTTTGGGAAATGACTTAATCACAGAGGCAGAGGAGATATGAAAAGTCATTCAAGATAACCTCAAAGCAGCCCAATCCCGCCAGAAGAGCTACTATGATAGTAAGCACCATAATTTGGCTTTCGAGATCGGAGATCATGTTTATCTCCGCGTCTCTCCTATGAAAGGTACTCGTCGCTTCGGTATCAAAGGGAAGCTTGCCCCCAGATATGTGGGACCTTTCAAGATTGTCGGCAAGAGAGGCGATCTCGCCTATCAACTCGAGCTTCCTTCAAACTTTGCAAATGTTCATGACGTGTTCCATGTCTCTCAGCTTCGAAAGTGCTTCAAGACTCCTGACCGCACCGTCAACTTCGAGGACTTGAGCTCCAAGAAGATCTCTCTTATCATGAGCACCCAGTTGCTATTCTTGAAGAGACTGAACGCAAGACCCGCAACAAGTCGATCAAATTCCTCAAAGTCAAGTGGTCACACCATTACGACCATGAAGCTACCTGGGAACGCGAGGATTACCTCCGTTCTGAGTACCCGGCATTCTTTCAGTCCTAGATCTCGGGACGAGATCCTTTCGTAGTGGAGGAGTGTTGTAACACCCCGGATATGACTTACCCAATATGTATTCCAACTCTTGCCGTTTCCGGCCTTAAGTTATTTTATTTTCTCAGGTTCGGGTTTTTTGTCTCCGTGTGTTGTTGTCATTGTCATGAATCTCATATCATGTCATCATGTGCATTTCATTTGCATACGTGTTCATCTCATGCATTCGAGCATTTTCCCAGTTGTCCGTTTTGCATTCCGGCGCTTCGTTCTCCTCCGGTGGTCATTTCTAGCTTTCTTTAGTGTGTGGGGATTAAACATTTCCGGATTGGACCGAGACTTGCCAAGCGGCCTTGGTTTGCTACCGGTAGACCGCCTGTCAAGTTTCGTATCATTTGGACTTCGTTTGATACTCCAACGGTTAACCGAGGGACCGAAAAGGCCTCGTGTGTGTTGCATCCCAACACCCCTCCAATTTGGCCCAAAACCCACAAAACCCTCTCCATCATCTAGAGCGTTCGATCACGATCGCGTGGCCGAAAACCGCACCTCATTTGGACTCTCCTAGCTCCCTCCACCTCTATATAAAGACCCCTCCTCCAAATTCGCGGATCCCCTCTCCTAAACCCTAAAAAAATCCCAGATCCGGCCGCGCCGGACACGTCCAACTCCGACCGGATGTTGTCCGCCGCCGCCGCTAGCCAACCACGCCTTGCCACGTGGCGGCCGTGTGCCCACATCGCCACCGGCCCGGGCAGGCCCGCACCGGGCCCTCCAAGCCCATCGGGCGCCGCCACCCTTCGCCGTCGATCCGCTCCGCTCCGCCCGCCTCAGCCCGTCTCCGCCGTGCCGCCGTGTTTCTTTCGCCGCCGACCAGCCGGCGCCGTCGTCGCCCGGCGTCCTGCGCGCCGCCCCACGCCATGGGCGCCGCCCCGCCGCCTCTCCGGCTCCCCGCCGGCCGGATCCGGCGCGATCCGGCCCAGGAGCGCCTCCCCGTCGCCTCCTTGTTCAACTCCGGCGATCCCTGTCGCAGTTGCCGGCCAACCTCGATCCGCGTGACGCCGGATTTTAGATCTGAAAAACTCCTCTCGGGTTGACTTTTTGCCCGAAACCCTAGTTCATGTTGCCCTGTTCATCATGCCGTAACTTTGCATCCGTAGCTCCGTTTCGCACATATAGCATATCAAAATGTTCGCCTCAGAGAGCACATCATTTCATTCCATTGCATCATTTTCATTTGAGTTCATCTTAATGCCCGAAATTCTGTTAGAAGAGTGCTCCTTGAGTTAATTGTCAGATCTGCTACTCCATTTAGATATTTGTCATTTTTGCCATAATTATTGTGTGCATTATATGCCCATGAGCTCTACATATGTTTTGTTAAGGGTTTTTCCATCTTTCCATAGGTGCAACCCATGCATTTTTGTGATGTGTGTGGTGACTAGCACAAGCTTGCAAAGTGAGGCACTTGGTAATGCTGATTTCAGGGACTTAGCATTTCCACCAAGTCCTTGAGCTGTTTATCTCATATGGCCATATGTTCATGTTGTTTCCTAGTGGTTCGTGCCTCTTTTGAGGATGATCAGTAAGGATGTTTTGCTAATCTTGTAGTGCTCTATCCATCCATGTCTTTGTTTGAAATTATGGAGCACCCTAGCTTGAGTCAATCGAGCTCTACTTTTGCTACTTCGTGAATCTGGGCAGATTGTCTACTTGTTAGCGATTTTGCCGAGGATGTTGTAGTTGATCCGTGCATGTTATGCTATTGTTCTTGCCATGTATAGCTTTCATTTTGTGTGTTCTTGATGGGTGTATGCTTAACTTGTCATGACTTGCTCTGTAGTAAGTGCATCGATCTCGTAAACATGCCTACTTGATATCTATTTCAGCATGCTCCAGTTTTCACTAAGTCTGAGAACTGATTATGTTTTGCCATGTTCACATGCTTGCAATTGTATTTTCTGATCCCTCTTGGCTCAAGGTCACTAAGGGACTTTTGTTAAGCTCTTTGAGTAGCTACATGCCAAGCTTTACTTTGCCATGTTCACGTCCTGTAGAATATAGTTTTGTTGCTCCGAAGAGTGCTATCTAATCTGAAATTCCAGACAAGTGTTGATTTCACTAAGTCTGAGATCTGTTTGTCATATGCATTTTTGCCATGCTTGTTTGAACCTGTTAATGGATGAATTGGCCATAGCTCAGTGCTAGACTTTTGTTAAGCATATTGAATGCATACCTGCCATGTATTTTGTTGTCTTGTTTGGGTGCTGTAGCATGTTCATCTTGTTGCATTTAGATGACTACTTGCTGTAAATCGCAGAACGTGGCCATATTTGAATCGCTTGCCATTTCCAAACCGTAACTCCAATTCCGGCGTTCTTTATATCGTTTTCAAGCGATTTCATCTCATCTTTCCAGTGGCACACTTGGATTCCCATGTTGAGGCTAGTTTCTTGCATCCCTTGTCAAATCTTGCATATGCATCCCGCATCGCATCCCGCATAGCATACCATCTTTGCATCTTATTGTTTGAGCTTTGCACGTGGTTGATTGTGTTCCGTTTGTTTGCTTGTCTTGTTTGGGTAGAGCCGAGAGACGAGTTCACTAATGAGGAGCCCGTTGAGTTTGCTTTCGAGGATCCAGTCAACTCTGACAACTTTGCAGGCAAGATGATCATACCCTCGAAATCACTACTATCTTTGTTATGCTAGATTGCTCGCTCTTTTGCTATGCCAATGCTACGATGCCTACCACTTGCTTTCAAGCCTCCAAAATTTCCATGTCAAACCTCTAACCCACCATGTCCTAGCAAACCGTTGATTGGCTATGTTACCGCTTTGCTCAGCCCCTCTTATAGCGTTGCTAGTTGCAGGTGAAGATTGGAGACCGTTCCTTGTTGGAACATTATTTTACTTGTTGGGATACCATTATATTGCCATGTTATCTTAATGCATCTATATACTTGGTAAAGGGTGGAAGGCTCGGCCTCTCGCCTAGTGTTTTGTTCCACTCTTGCCGCCCTAGTTTCCGTCATATCGGTGTTATGTTCCCGGATTTTGCGTTCCTTATGCGGTTGGGTTATAATGGGAACCCCTTGATAGTTCACCTTGATTAAAGCTTTTCCAGCAATGCCCAATCTTGGTTTTACCATTTTCCACCTAGCTTCTTTTTCCCTTGGGTTTCC
>NC_057812.1:128897097-128903172 GCF_018294505.1 Triticum aestivum | reverse complement strand
CAACTGAGCTGCCTGCGGGGCCACCTCGGGGCAACTTGACGGTTGGTTTTACTCGTAGCTAGTCTCATCTGAGTGTGCCCTGAGAATGAGATATGTGCAGCTCCTATCAGGATTTGTTGGCACATTCGGGCGGTGTTGCTGGTCTTGTTTTAACCTGTCGAAGTGTCTTGAAGAACCGAGGTACCGAGTCTGATCAGAACGTCTCGGGAGGAGGTCTATTCCTTCGTTGACCGTGAGAGCTTGTCATGGGCTAGGTTGGGACTCCCCTGCAGGGATTTGAACTTTCAAAAGCCGTGCCCGCGGTTATGGGCAGATGGGAATTTGTTAATGTCCGGTTGTAGATTACTTGAACCTTAACTTAATTAAAATGAATCAACTGAGTGTGTTACCGTGATGGCCTCTTCTCGGCGGAGTCCGGGAAGTGGACACGGTGTTGGAGTAATGCTTGCGCAGGTTGCCCTCTAGTTTCTCGCTCGCGCTTTGCCTCCTCTTCTCGCTCTCTTTTGCGAACAGGATAGCCACCACATATGCTAGTCTCTTGCTGCAGCTCCACATATATTTACCTTGCCATACCTATTAAGCTTAAATAGTCTTGATCGCGAGGGTGCGAGATTGTTGAGTCCCTGTGGCTCACAGATTACTATTACACCAGATGCAGGGCCTGACGATTCCGCTCTAGGTGACGCGCTTGAGCTCAAGTGGGAGTTTGACGAGGACTCTCAACGATACTATGTTTCCTTTCCTGATGATCAGTAGTGGTGCCCAGTTGGGGGTGATCGGGACCGTGTCGCATGTTGGGTTATCTTTTATTTTGGCGTCGTAGTCGGGCCATGAGTGTTTGAATGATGTAATGTTATTTATGTACTTGATTGACGTGGCGAGTGTAAGCCAACTATGTTATCTCCCCTTTTATTATCTATATATTACGTGGGATGTTGTGAAGATTGCCTAACTTGCGACATATGCCTTCAATGCAATTATGCCTCTAAGTCGTGCCTCGACACGTGGGAGATATAGTCGCATCGAGGGTTTTACAGACTCCCTGAGGAATGAAGCGGGCACGAAAAGCAGCTTGAAAGTCTGGCCAGGTGATGATTCTTCCAACTGGCACAGTACGCCTGTGACTGTCCCACCATTGAGCAGCGGGTCCCTTCAAGAAGAAGGAAGCAAAAGTGACATAGCTGGCAGGGGCTACATCAGCAGACTCCATCTCATAGGTGATGTCACAGAGCTAGTCATCAGCATCCAGAGGCTGAGTTGAAGTGCGGTACAAAGTTGGGTTAAGGCGCATGAAATCCTGCAGAGTCACTTGGGTTGGCTGCTAGTTCATATTGGGGCGAGGAAACTGAGCCATAATATTCTTCATGAATTGGCGATTCAACTCAAACTGTTGCATCATCCCAGCCATGTACTCAGGCGGGGGTGGGGGATGGCCACCATGACCACGACCACCTGGTCTAACCATCCTGCTAATATATAACAGGGGTAGTTCAGCATTGAGAATTTGCAAGGACAAGAATCATTCATGATGAAACATGCATAATGAAAGGAACACGATAGATACTACATAGTAGTTGGCATATCTTACAAAAGTGATCATGCATGGAGTTTGATACACTGAGTTCAGTACACAGACTAAAAACATCATAGGTGGCACGCAGGCTCGCGGTGAATGCATCTAACACTAACAAGCAAGCCTACATCAGTCCCAGGAGGAACTATGGAGGTAGGTGTAGCCTGACAGCTGGTAGTGACGCGAAGGGAAGTCCTCCACGTGAGTAGCCTCGGGTCTGCGGATACTCTGGTGCGGAACCCGACGCGCAAGTGGCAGAAGAGGACCAAGTGAGGGAGTGTAGCCTCCCACATCTGGCCAGCCGACACCCTGGGGCATCACGGTCCTGGCAGGGTAGATCACAGAACGCGACAGGTCACCAGATTGGACAGAGGGGTGCAACAGCGTCATAGCACGGTACAGGTGTTGACGGGTGGTGTGCAACTCGTGGTGAAGAGCTCGGTTAGCTCTATCCAGCCCATCAGCATGCAGAACCAGGTTATGATGGTAGAAGGGCTCTCGGGTGACAGTGGAGTAGGCAGCAGTGTAGTATCCCTCTGCACCAATATCGGATGTGATAGCAATGTGCCTGAAAGGGGAGGTGTCCAACTCCGGATACTCTCCACGAAGACGTGTCAGAGCAGCATAAGCAGCATCATGGACCGCCATGTCAATAGTCACTCCAACACCATGAGCAGTGTGCAACACGGTAGTGGAGTCATACTCCCGAGAATAGAGGTGGACAATGGCACGGTACTGCTCCTGGTTAAAGTCCTGGTACTCCTCATAGATAGTGTACTCAGGGTGCCAGCGATAACCCAGATAGGTCATCATCTCAACCAACACAGCATGTGATCATGAGGCACTAATGGCCGTCGTGTGGCGCACGACCTGTCTCGTGGGTTCCATCTGAAAACAAAGATGTTTTAAAGGAGTCAAATGACAGTGTGGATAATGTTCAATATACTACTCTGAAGAATAGCTAGGGCTTATCCAAATTTGGGGTGAACGTGGTCACGGGATCCTAATGTTAGAGTTAGTAAAATTGTTTAACCCGAGTAGAAGAGAGTTCAGAGTCCCAGAGTAAGGATCGAGGAGTAAAAGATCCTAATACCACCCAGATGGCGACGTGGGCCCGTAAGGCACACATCCATGTTAGTAAAAAGTTTTGTAATGTCTAGACTCGACTTCGGCCAAGGAGTGTGGAAGGGGGATTCCTACAGGCAGTCGGCTCTGATACCAACTTGTGACGCCCCTGATTCAATCATACACGCAAACATGTACGATCAAGATCAGGGACTCACGGGAAGATATCACAACACAACTCTACAAATAAAATAAGTCATACAAGCATCATATTACAAGCCAGGGGCCTCGAGGGCTCGAATACAAGAGCTCGATCATAGACGAGTCAGCGGAAGCAACAATATCTGAGTACAGACATAAGTTAAACAAGTTTGCCTTAAGAAGGCTAGCACAAGCAGGGATACATATCGAAAGAGGCGCAGGCCTCCTGCCTGGGATCCTCCTAAACTACTCCTGGTCATCGTCAGCGGGCTGCACGTAGTAGTAGGCACCTCCCGAGTAGTAGTAGTAGTAGTAGTAGTAGTAGTAGTAGTAGTAGTAGTAGTAGTAGTAGTAGTAGTAGTAGTAGTAGTAGTAGTAGTAGTAGTAGTAGTAGTAGTAGTAGTAGTAGTAGTAGTAGTAGTAGTAGTAGTAGTAGTAGTAGTAGTAGTAGTAGTAGTAGTAGTAGTAGTAGTAGTAGTCATCGACAGCGGCGTCTGGCTCCTGAACTCCATCGTCTGGTCGCAGCAATCGGGTATAGAAAAGGGGAAAAGGGGGAGCAAAGAAACCGTGAGTACTCATCCAAAGTACTCGCAAGCAAGGAGCTACACTACATATGTATGCATTGGTATCAAATGGAAAAGTGGGTAACATATATGGACTGAACTGCAGAATGCCGAAATAAGAGGGGGGTAGCTAGTCCTATCGAAGACTACGCTTCTGGTAATCTCCATCTTGCAGCAGAAGAAGAGGGTAGATGGTAAGTTCACCAAGTAACATCGCATAGCATAATCCTAACCGATGATCCTCCCCTCGTCGCCCTGTGAGAGAGCGATCACCGGTTGTATCTGGAACTTGGAAGGGTGTGTTTTATTAAGTATCTGGTTCTAGTTGTCATAAGGTCAAGGTACAACTCCAAGTCGTCCTGTTACCGAAGATCACGGCTATTCGAATAGATTAACTTCCCTGCAGGGGTGCACCACATTTCCCAACACGCTCGATCCCCTTTGTCCAGACACACTTTCCTGGGTCATGCCCGGCCTCGGAAGATCAACACGTCGCAGCCTACCTAAGCACAACAGAGAGGTCAGCACGCCGGTCTAAATCCTATGGCGCAGGGGTCTGGGCCCATCGCCCATTGCACACCTGTACATTGCGAACGCGGCCGGCGAGCAGGCCTAGCCTCCCTTATACAAGAGCAGGCGTTCCAGTCCAACCCGGCGCGCACCACTCAGTCGCTGACATCACGAAGGCTTCGGCTGATACCATGACGTCGAGTGCCCATAACTGTTCCCGTGTAGTTGGTTAGTGCGTATAGGCCAGTGGCCAGACTCAGATCAAATACCCAGATCTCATTTAGCGTGTTATTTTGAAGTAACCGCAAACGCCGACCAGGGCCAGGCCCACCTCTCTCCTAGGTGGTCTCTGCCTGCCCTGTCGCTCCGCCACAAAGATCCACTCAGAGGGCCGTCCGGACAAACGTCGTCTCGGACCCAATCCGTGAATCACTCGCGGGTACTCTACGAGCCGACCCGACTTTAGTCACCACATGTATCATGCATAAAGTATATAGTATATACCCGTGATCACCTCCCGAGTGATCACGGCCCGATAGTATAGCATGGCAGACAGACAAGAATGTAGGGCCATTGATGATAAACTAGCATCCTATACTAAGCATTAGGATTGTAGGTAAAGGTAACAACAGTAGTAGCAAGGACAGGCTATGCATCGGTATAGGATTAACGGAAAGCAGTAACATGCTACTCTACTCTAATGATAGAAGTAGAGAGAAGAGTAGGCGATATCTGGTGATCAAAGGGGGGGCTTACCTGGTTGCTCTGGCAAGAGAGAGGGCTCGTCAACACCGTAGTCGTACTGGGTAGCAGTGGCGTCGGTCTCGGTGTCTAGCGAGAGAAGAGGGGGAAGAAACAATAAATATTAAGCAAACAGATGCATAGTGATGCATGACATGACAAGTATCGGTGCTAGGGGTGCCCTAACGCGGTACGAGGTGGTACTGGTGAAGGAGGGAAACATCCGGGAAAATATCCCCGGTGTTTCGCGTTTTCGGACAAATGAACCGGAGGGGAAAGTTGCGTGTTCGCTATGCTAGGGTTGCGTGGCGGACGAACGGGCTGCGTATTCGGGTTCGTCTCGTCATTCTTAGCAACTTTCATGTACAAAGTTTTTCCATCCGAGCTACGGTTTATTTTATATTAATTTTAAAAGGTTAAATCATTTTTAGGATTTATTTAATTATTTAAATCAACATTATCCAGAATAGTGTTTGCTGACGTTAGCATGACGTTAGCAGTTGACCTGGTCAACCTGACACGTGGGTCCAGTGGGACCCACCTGTCATTCTCTGTTTAGGTTAATTAGTTAGGCTTAATTAGTTGTTTAGTCTAATTAAACAAAATTAATTAAGTTAATTAATTCTTTAATTAATTAATTAATGTTATTATTCTATTTTTTATTCTATTTTTACTTTATTTTAATTTTTTTCATTTTTGTTCTAGGCAAGGCCCACTTGTCATAGGGCCGGGGGGCACTGGCCCAGTGGTCAGTGGCCAATAGGCCAAAGAGGGTCAGGCGCAACGAGCGCCAGAAGCGGGCGCTCGCCCGCAGAGAGCGCGGCGGGGCGAGGCCAATGGCCAGGACGGCCTGCCGGCGGCGGGCACGGTCGCGCATGGAGGGGGAGTGGCCGTGGCCGAGCCAGACGGGCATTGGGTCCAGTGGGGAGGCGAGCGGGGCATGTGCGGGAGGGGGCCGGAGTGGCCAGAATGGTGCGGTGCACGCGCGCTAGCAATGCGCGATGAGGGAGAGGCGAGAGAGAGGGGAGCTCACAGGGGGAGGCCAGGAGGGGCGCGAGGCGCTGGGGGCGCTTGACGCGGCCAGCGGGCGCGTGGGCCATGGTGAGCGCGGGGCGGCGGTGAGCCACAGCGGCAGAGCGGCAGGGGAAAGGGGCGTCGCGGGGGCAGAGCGGCGTGCGAGCGAGGAGAAGACAGGGAAATCCGGGGCGCGGGCGACGCACAGGTGCGCGTGTGCGGTGGGTGGCGCGGTGTGGTGAGCGGGAGAGACAGGGCGCGGCAGACGACGTGGTCGGCCCACGGCGACAGGCGGAGCGAGCGCGCAAGCGAGGAAGAGAGGGGGACGCGGGCTCATGGTGATTCGTAGGGCAACGGCAGTGGGGCGCGAGGTGGAGACGGGGACGACGGAGGAGAGGAAGCAGGCCG